>NC_068444.1:27884431-28184431 GCF_023373465.1 Oncorhynchus keta | reverse complement strand
TCCACCTTCATCCAACAGGCCTCAGGTGAGATGATGGACATGACGATGATGATATGACCAGTAACACACCTCACTGTCTCCATTTCATCTTTCTATTTACGACAGTAGCATTTCAGAGAGCTATGAGTGTTATACTGAATATGTGTTTTTCCCTTCAATTTAGTGGTCCCCCTGATCCCATCCATGGCATTGCTCTGTATCAGGCCAAGAGAATGAGAGACAATGTCTAAGCCAATCACTATCCCTCTATGTATCTCACACACACAATGCTAATCCTGTCATTATCTGTCTCTAGGACATAGACAGGTTACTTTTCACAGACACAGCCTCTCCCCAGAGCAGCAAACTAGCAATGCCCAACATCGGTGAGTACATTATGTTGTTGTTATTCCATATTCTGCATGTCTACCTTACATTTACATGTTAGTCATTTAGCAGGTGCTCTTATCCAGCACTACTAACAATTAGTGCATTCATCTTAAGATAGCTAGGTGGGACAACCACACATCTCAGTCATAGTAAGTAAGATTTTCCTCAATAAAGTAGCTATTAGCAAGGTCAAAGTTAGTAAGGGGGGAGCTGTGCGATTATTTAAGATAAAATCAAATCAAATGTTATTGGTCACATACATGTGGTTAACAGATGTTACTACGGGTGTAGCAAAATGCTTGTGTTTCTAGCTCCGACAGTGCAGTAATATCGAACAATTTCCCAACATATACACAATGCACACAAATATAAGTAAGGAATGGAATTAAGAATATAAACATATATGGATGAGCAATGTCAGAGAGACTAAGATACAGTAGAGTAGTATAGAATACAGTATATACATATGAGATGAGTAATGCAAGATAAGTAAACATTATTTAAGTGACGAGTGTTCCATTCATTAAAACAGCCAGTAATTTCAAGTCTGTCACACCCTGATCTGCCTCACCTGTCCTTGTGCTTGTCTCCACCCCATCATGGTGTCACCCATCTTCCCCATTATCCCCTGGGTATTTATACCTGTGTTTTTTGTCTGTCTGTGCCAGTTTGTCTTGTTTTGTCAAGTCAACCAGCGTGTTACTCTATGCACCTGCTTTTTCCTTCTTCTCTGTTTTTTTGCTAGTCATCCCGGTTTTGACCCTTGCCTGCCTTCGACTCTGTACCCGCCTGCCTGACCATACTGCCTGCCCCGACCTCGAGCCTGCCTGCCACTCTGTACCTCCTGGACTCTGACCTTGTTATGATCTTTGCCTGTCCACGATCATTCCCCTGCCTGCCCCTTGGATACTAATAAATATCAGAGACTCAAACCATCTGCCTCCCGTGTCTGCATCTGGGTCTCACCTTGTGCCCTTATAGTATGAACTGGCCATGACAGACCCAGCAGACCTGGACCAGCTCCGCCACGCTGTCTCCCTGCAGGGAGCCACCATTGGGAGGCATGAGGAGTTACTGCTGGACCTTTTGGAAGGGCTTCATTCCCTGACAGAATGCCACAACCAAGGGTTCAAGGCTATTATGGAGAAAATCAGTGAGTTAGCTCATAGGCAGCCTGCCACCTCAGAGACCTCCCAACCTCCCAGTAACCGGTCTACTATCAGTGGTGGGGTTGTACAGCCTACCCCGGCTCCCCGAGAACCCCGCTTACCTCCCCTGGAGCAATATTCTGGGGATCCTGAAACCTGCCAGAGTTTTCTTTCTCAGTGCTCCCTTATTTTTGAGCTTCAGCCATTATCGCTCCCTTCAGACCGGTAGAAGATAGCGTTTATTACTACGCTATTGACGGAAAGGGCACTCTCCTGGGCTACGGCAGTTTGCGAGCAACAATCCGCCATTTGTCGCCATCTGGAAGATTTCATGGCAGAGGTGAGGAAGGTGTTCGATTCTACAGTATCCGGGAGAGAGGTGGCCCGAAAACTACTTAAATGACGTCAAGTGTGGCAGACTACACAGTAGATTTTCACACGTTGGCTACCGAGAGTGCCTGGAATCCGGAGTCCCTATGATATACCTTCGTTCATGGGCTTTCAGAGGAAATAAAAGACAAGCTAGCAGCTCGGGAGTTTACCGCTGGGCCTCGGTTACCTTATCGCCCTTACTCTTAGGATTGATGGGCGTCTACGGCAACACAAGAGTAAGAGGTCTGGTCTTGGGCAAACTCGTTCATCCACTGTTGCTCATTCATCACCAAAGGAATCCGTAAGTCCCCAAAGGCTGTATTTCCGAGAAAACCCGAAGCCACCTGAGTTCTGGGAATCCTCTAATTCCCATCAACCGCACTCCCTTTTAAGTGATACTGCTGTGGGGAGACCAGTCTAAGTCTCTCCTGGTGCTCATGGACTCTGGGGCGACTGAGAGTTTTATGGACGCTACCCTAGTTTCTGAATTAATTCATATTTATTTATTTATTTTTGAGTGATATAACAATTTACCATTTGGAGCTTCCCTTTGAGTCAATGTTTTGTGTTACTTTACTCAACTGGTAGTAAGCACAGGGGAGGCTAAAGAATGTTTTGTACATTTCCACTCATCTCCTCTCTGTTCCCATGGACGCTAGAGCACTGGACGGCCACTCCATTGGTAGGGTTACCCACTGCACTGTTCTTGTTAATCTGCGGGTTTCAGGAGTGAGGCTATACAGCTTCTCCTCAATGAGTCCCCCAATGTTCCTGTTGTTTTGGGATTTTCTTGGCTCTGTGTATATCAATGATGTCGCTCTTGCTGCGATAGGCGATTCCCTGATCCACCTCTACGCAGACGACACCATTCTATATACTTTCGGCCCGTCATTGGACACTGTGCTATCTAACCTCCAAACAAGCTTCAATGCCATACAACACTCCTTCCGTGGCCTCCAACTGCTCTTAAACGCTAGTAAAACCAAATGCATGCTTTTCAACCGATCGCTGCCTGCACCCGCATGCCCGACTAGCATCACCACCCTGGATGGTTCCGACCTTGAATATGTGGACATCTATAAGTACCTAGGTGTCTGGCTTGACTGCAAACTCTCCTTTAAGACTCATATCAAACATCTCCAATCGAAAAAGCCCTCCAACTCATCAAGAGTCGGCTTTCTATTCCGCAACAAAGCCTCCTTCACTCACGCCGCCAAGCTTAACCTAGTAAAACTGACTATCCTACCGATCCTCGACTTCGGCGATGTCATCTACAAAATGGCTTCCAACACTCTACTCAGCAAACTGGATGCAGTCTATCACAGTGCCATCCGTTTTGTCACTAAAGCACCTTATACCACCCACCACTGCGACTTGTATGCTCTAGGTCGGCTGGCCCTCAGCTACATATTCGTCGCCAGACCCACTGGCTCCAGGTCATCTACAAGTCCATGCTAGGTAAAGCTCCGCCTTATCTCAGTTCACTGGTCACGATGGCAACACCCATCCGTAGCACGCGCTCCAGCAGGTGTATCTCTCTGATCATCCCTAAAGCCAACACCTCATTTGGCCGCCTTCATCGTTCAAGTACTTTGCTGCCTGTGACTGGAACGGCTCCAGGTCATCTGTCCAAAAATCGCTGAAGTTGGAGACTTTTATCTCCCTCACCAACTTCAAACATCAGCTATCTGAGCAGCTAACCGATCGCTGCTGCTGTACATAGTCTATTGGTAAATAGCCCACCCATTTTCACCTACCTCATTCCCATACTGTTTTTATTTATTTACTTTTCTGCTCTTTTGCACACCAATATCTCTACCTGTACATGACCATCTGATCATTTATCACTCCAGTGCTAATCTGCAAAATTGTAATTATTCGCCTACCTCATGCCTTTTGCACACATTGTATATAGACTCCCCCTTTTTTCTACTGTGTTATTGACTTGTTAATTGTTTACTCCATGTGTAACTCTGTGTTGTTGTCTGTTCATACTGCTATGCTTTATCTTGGCCAGGTCGCAGTTGCAAATGAGAACTTGTTCTCAACTAGCCTACCTGGTTAAATAAAGGTGAAATAAAAAAAATAAAAAAATAAAAAAAACTTTTTATGACCTTTTGCCTGTCCACGACGATTCTCTTGCCTGCCCCATGGATACTAATAAACATTAGGAATCTGCCTCCCGTGTCTGCATCTGGGTCTCACCCTGTGCCCTTATAGTCTATGTATATAGGCAGCAGCCTCTAACTGCTAGTGATGGCTATTTAACAGTCTTGAGATAGATGTTTTTCAGTCTCTCGGTCCCGGCTTTGATGCACCTGTACTGACCTTGCCTTCTGGATGATAGTGGGGTGAACAGGCTGTGGCTTGGGTGGTTGTTGTCCTTGATTTTTTTTATCTTCCTGTGACATCGGGTGGTGTAGGTGTCCTGGAGGGCAGGTAGTTTGCCCCCGGTGATGCTTTGGGCAGAGCGCACCACCCTCTGGAGAGACCTGCAGTTACGGGAAGTGCGGTTGCTGTTAGTGATACAGCCCGACAGGATGCTCTCAATTGTAAATGTTTGTGAGGGTTTTAGGTGCCAAGCTAAATTTCTTCAGAGGTTGAAGAGGCTCTGGTGCAATTTCTTCTCTACGCTGTATGTGTGGGTGGACCATTTCAGTTTGTCAGTGATCTGTACGCATAGGAACTTGAAGCTTTCCACCTTCTCCACTGCAGTCCCATCGATGCTGTTTCCTTAGGTCCACGATCATCTCCTTTCTTTTGTTGATGTTGAGTGCGAGGTTATTTTCTTGGCTCCCAGAGCCCTCACCTCCTCCCTGTAGGTTGTCTCATCATTGTTGGTAATCAAGCCTACTACTGTTGTGTCATCTGCAAACTTAATAATTGAGTTGGAGGCGTGCTTGGCCACCCAGTCATGGGTGAACAGGGAGTACAGGAGGGGGTTGAGCACGCATCCTTGTGGGGCCCCAGTGCTGAGGATCAGCGGAGTGGAGGTGTTGTTTCCTACCTTCACCACCTGGGGACAGCCCATCAGAAAGTCCAGGACCCAGTTGCACTGGACTCAATGAGGAGAACAGGGCCACAAACTTAATGATGACCTTGGAGGGTACTATGGTGTTGAATGCTGAGCTAGTCAATGAACAGCATTCTTATGTAGGTATTCCCCTTGTCCAGATTGGATAGGGCAGTGTGTAGTGTGATTGCATCGTCTGTGGATCTATTGGGGCGGTAAGCAAATTGAAGTGGGTCTAGAGCGTCAGGTAAGGTAGAAGTGATATGATTCTTGACTAGTCTCTCAAAGCACTTCATGATGACAGAAGTGGGTGCTACGGGGCGATAGTCATTTAGTTCAGTTGCCTTCGCTTTTTGGATACAGGAACAATGGTGGCCATCTAAAGCATGTGGGGACCAGTGATGGGTCATTCGCGAACGAGTAGGCTCTAAGAGCCGGCTCTTGTAGGTGAGCATCGGGAGCCGGCTCGCATATCAGACGAGCCTAATCTATTTATAAAAAAATTAAGATGTGAATAATCAAAATATTTAAATGAATAGAATTAACTAATGCAAAGAGCAACATTTTCTGTAATAATTATATAGGCCTAAATGCTCAAGCGCGCACACACATTCTTTCTAACTGTCTGCTCAGACTAACAGCCTCACCTGTTGCTCCTGTCAATCAGACATGCAGTGTTAACCAATGAACCAAATATGCGTGAGGAAGGGCCGAGCCAATTCACTCAGTCACACAGTTAGCAGCCGATGAGAGAGAGGAAGGACAGCTGTGAAAACAGCAGCTAGAAAATGAGTCAGAAGCACAGTAGCATTTGGATGCATTTAAATAATGTAGACAATATTAAAGCACAGTGTAGAATTTGCCAAAACAAAATCTCATATAAAGCCGGTACAGCTATCGAGAAACTAGCGGGCCTGCTAGTGATAGTGGTGGAGCCAGCACCTCCACACGTGGAGATGTATCCACTCAGTCAAGTAGGCCTACTCCGCGACCCACAGCAACGCAGTCTTCTATGGACCAGTTTATGCCAAAATCTATGTCTGTAGAAAAACAAGGCCAAATTGCTATTGCATTGGCTAAAATGATTGCCACCAATTTCCAGCAATTTTCGATCCTGGAGGACAGAGGTATTATAAATTATAGTAATAGTCTAAATCCAATATACACAATTACAAGCAGGAAAACCCTTTCAAAATCACTTATTCTACAACTGTATGAGAGGACACAGGCTTCAGTGTGGGAAAGAGTCCAAAAAGCTACTGCAGTTTGCCTTCCCACTGACTGCTGGACATCAGGGGTAACCACTTCTTACATGTCAGTTACATGTCACTTCATTGAAGATTTTTCAATGTCTATCTGTCTTCTGGACTGCTTTGAGTTCACAGACAGACACACCTCAGAGAATGTGGCAGAGGAACTGTAACCACAGGACATGTGACAGAGTTCATGCACACCCTATGTTCATCAATGGACAGAAAGTTCCACAGAATGGAATATAATCACGTGCTATCAGAAACCACTACACTTGACCCCAGGTTTAAGAAGTTAGCCTTCAGTGTTGCCAGAGCGATTAAGGCTCTTCAAAGAATAACCTCAGCAGCAGGGAGGGACAGCCCCAGCAGTCAGCTGGCTCAGGCACCAGGGCAACGAGAAGAAGAGGGATCAGATGGAGCAGAAGCACCAGCAGTATTGCCACACACATCTGCTGTTTGGATGCTGTTTGACGAGAGAGCAACTGGGGATGCAGCACGAAGGAATCACTCAGCAGATGCAATAATGGAGGTCCGATCCTATTTGGAGGAGCTCCTCCTCCAAAGACCTGCAGATCCTCTGAGCTGGTGGAAGAACAAGGCCTCTGTCTAGCCACGGCTTACTAAAGTCATGACAGGGAGACTCTGCATAGTGGCCACATCCGTTCCCTCTGAGAGGGTCTTCTCGAAAACGGGACAAATAATTACTGAGAGAAGAAACCGCATCAGCCCCTCAAAAGTGAGGCAGCTTGCATATCTGAATTCAAATCTCTCATAAAAGCAAAATATGGTCAGCATTGCTGTCTGCTGCTGGTTATAACATGGCAATAAAGAAGACAGGGAAAAGAGGGACCAGTGGAATATTTTAAGTGGGATGCTGCAGTTTTGCACATTGTGATTTATTTTTCTTTGATATGGTGCAATATTCTATTATGTTGTTCACATTGTATTCCTTTTGTATGGTTAGATTTATATGCTCTTTGTTTATATACTGTCACGACTCCCACCGGTCTACGGCGGTGCTCGGCGGTCGTCATCACCGGGCTACTAGCTGCCACGATTCCCTTTTCCTTTACTGTTAGTTTTGTCTTATTGGTTACGCCTGTTTCTTGTTTAGGTTCTGGTTAGGGCTATTTAAGCCGGTTATGCCCGCCTGCTTTTGTGCGGGCTTGTTCCTCTGTTCATTTTGGTGATTGTGCTATTTTCTTGTTTTCTCCGGTCTGTTTGGGTCCTGTTTTTGGGCTGGGTCATTTGTATGCGCCTGGTGTTTTGGCATGACTGTTTTCTGTGCCGGAATAAACACATGGTCCTTTACCCTCTGCTCTCAGCGCCTGACTTCGCACCCACTACTCCTGGAAGTTCGTAACATATACATAAAAAAGTTATACTTTAAATGCAAATGTTTAATACCATTATTTTTCATAACAAACCAATGCATTTTTAAATACATTGTGGTTGAGGTATAGTATGATTTCATTTAATTATAATTGTTTTAACACCAATCATAGTCAAACTGTTTGACTTGAAAAAATATTTTAAACTTTTTTTTTTTTTTGGTGAGCTGAGCTGAACAAGCCGGCCCACAGAAAATTGTCGGAATACCAGCATTGAATAGTCCTTAGCACGGGTACTTCCTGTTTGAGTTTCTGCCTATAGGAAGTGAGGAGCAAAATGGAGTTGTGGTCAGATTTGCAGAAAAGAGGGCGGGCGAGGGCCTTGTAGGCATCCTGGAAGTTGGAGTAACAGTGGTCGAGTGTTTTAGCAGCGCAAGTACTACAGTCGATATGTTGATAGAACTTCGGCAGCCTTTTTCTCAAATTTGCTTTGTTAAAATCCCCAGGGACAATAAATTCAGCCTCAGGATATGTAGTTTCCAATTTGCATAAAGTTCAGTGAAGTTCTTTGAGGGCCGTCCTGGTATGGGCTTGAGGGCGGATATAAATTCAGCAAAAAAAAGAAACGGCCCTTTTTCAGGACCCTGCCTTTGAAAGATAATTAGTAAAAATCCAAATAACTTCACAGATCTTCATTGAAAAGAGTTTAAACACTGTTTCCCATGCTTGCTCAATGAACCATAAACAATTAATGAACATGCACCTGTGGAACGGTCGCTAAGACACTAACAGCTTACAGACGGAAGGCAATTAAGGTCACAGTTATGAAAACTTAGGACACTAAAGAGGCTTTTCTACTGACTCTGAAAAACACTAAAAGAATGATACCCAGGGTCCCTGCTCATCTGCGTGAACATGCCTTAGGCATGCGGCAAGGAGGCATGAGGACTGCAGATGTGGCCAGGGAAATGAATTGCAATGTCCGTACTGTGAGATGCCTAAGACAGCGCTACAGGGAGACAGGACGGACAGCTTATCATCCTTGCAGTGGCAGACCACGTAGAACAACACCTGCACAGGATAGGTACATCCAAAAAACACCCGCGGGACAGTTACAGGATGGCAACAACAACTGCCCGAGTTACACCAGGAATGCACAGTCCCTCCATCAGTGCTCAGACTGTCCGCAATAGGCTGAGAAAGGCTGGACTGAGGGATGCTTGTAGGATGTTGTAAGGCAGGTCCTCACCAGACATCACCGGCAACAACATCGCCTATGGGCACAAACTCACCGTCGCTGGACCAGACAGGACGAGCAAAAGTGCTCTTCACTGATGAGTCGCGGTTTTGTCTCACCAGGGGTGATGGTCGGATTTGCGTTTATCGTTCAAGGAATGAGCGTTACACTGAGGCCTGTACTCTGGAGCGGGATTGATTTGGAGGTGGAGGGTCCGTCATGGTCTGGGGCGGTGTGTCACAGCATCATGTTGTCATTGCAGGCAATCTCAACACTGTGCGTTACAGGGAAGACATCCTCCTCCTTCATGTGGTACCCTTCCTGCAGGCTCGTCCTGACCTAACCCTCCAGCATGACAATGCCACCAGTCATACTGCTCGTTCTGTACGTGATTTCCTGAAAGACAGGAATGTCAGTGTTCTGCAATAACCAGAGAAGAGCCCGGATTTCAGGGACACATTATTCCATTTATGTTAGTCACATGTCTGTGGAACTTGTTTAGTTCATGTCAGTTGTTGAATCTTGTTATGTCCATACAAATATTTACACATGTTAAGTCCGCTGAAAATGCAGTTGACAGTGAGAGGACGCTTATTTTTTGCTGAGTTTACATGGCCGTGACTATAACCAAAGAAAATTATCTTGGGAGATAATACGGTCGGCATTTGAATGTGAGGTATTCTCGGGTGAACAAAAAGACTTGAGTTCCTGTATGTTATCACAATAACACCATCAATTACATGTATTTATAAAGTCCTTTTCACATCAGTCGATGTCAGAATGTGCTATACAGAACCCCAGCCTAAAACCCCAAACAGCAAGCACGTAGAAGCACGGTGGCTAGGAAAAACTCCCTAGAAAGGCAGGAACCTAGGAAGAAACCTAGAGGGGAACCAGGCTCTGAGGGGTGGCCAGTCCTCTTCTGGCTGTGTCGGGTGGAGATTATAACAGTACATGGCCAATATGTTCAAACGTTCATAGGTGACCAGCAGGGTCAAATAATAATAATCACAGTGGTTGTAAAAGGTGCAACAGGAGTAAATGTCAGTTGGCTTTTCATAGCCAATCATTCAGAGAGAGAGAGTCGAAAACAACAGGTCCGGGACAAGGTAGCACATCCATTTTATTTTTTTATTTTTTTTATTTCACCTTTATTTAACCAGGTAGGCTAGTTGAGAACAAGTTCTCATTTGCAACTGCGACCTGGCCAAGATAAAGCATAGCAGTGTGAACAGACAACACAGAGTTACACATAGAGTAAACAATTAGCAAGTCAATAACACAGTAGGAAAAAATGGGCAGTCTATATACAATGTGTGCAAAAGGCATGAGGAGGTAGGCGAATAATACAATTTTGCAGATTAACACTGGAGTGATAAATGATCAGATGGGCATGTACAGGTAGAGATATTGGTGTGCAAAAGAGCAGAAAAGTAAATAAATAAAAACAGTATAAAAACAGTATGGGAATGAGGTAGGTGAAAAAGGGTGAGCTATTTACCTATAGACTATGTACAGCTGCAGCGATCGGTTAGCTGCTCGGATAGCTGATGTTTGAAGTTGGAGAGGGAGATAAAAGTCTCCAACTTCAGCGATTTTTGCAATTCGTTCCAGTCACAGGCAGCAGAGTACTGGAACGAAAGGCGGCCAAATGAGGTGTTGGCTTTAGGGATGATCAGTGAGATACACCTGCTGGAGCGCGTGCTACGGATGGGTGTTGCCATCGTGACCAGTGAACTGAGATAAGGCGGAGCTTTACCTAGCATGGACTTGTAGATGACCTGGAGCCAGTGGGTCTGGCGACGAATATGTAGTGAGGGCCAGCCGACTAGAGCATACAAGTCGCAGTGGTGGGTGGTATAAGGTGCTTTAGTGACAAAACGGATGGCACTGTGATAGACTGCATCCAGTTTGCTGAGTAGAGTGTTGGAAGCCATTTTGTAGATGACATCGCCGAAGTCGAGGATCGGTAGGATAGTCAGTTTTACTAGGGTAAGCTTGGCAGCGTGAGTGAAGGAGGCTTTGTTGCGGAATAGAAAGCCGACTCTGGATTTGATTTTTCATTGAGATGTTTGATGTGAGTCTGGAAGGAGAGTTTGCAGTCTAGCCAGACACCTAGGTACTTATAGATGTCCACATATTCAAGGTTGGAACCATCCAGGGTGGTGATGCTAGTCGGGCATGCGGTGAATAGGTCAGGGTTCTACAGCCGCAGGCAGAACAGTTGAAACTGGAGCAGCAGCTCGAACAGGTGGACTGGGGACAGCGAGTCATCAGGCCAGGTAGTCCTGAGGCATGTACCTAGGGCTCAGGTTCTCTGAGAGAAGAGAGAAAGAGAGAGAGAGAGAATTAGAGGAAGCATACTTAAATTCACACAGGACACCAGATAACACAGGAGAATTACTCCAGATATAACAGACTGACACTAGCCCCCCAACACAAACTATTGCAGCATAAATACTGGAGGCTGAGACAGGGGTGGGTCCGAAGACAGCGATGTTACCCCCGGACAGGGCCAACCATGCAGGATATAACCCCACCCACTTTACCAAAGCAAAGCCCCCACACCACTAGAGGGATATCTTTAAACCACCGACTTACTACCCTGAGACAAGGCCAAGTATAGCCCACGAAGATCTCCCCCACGGCACAAAACCGAGGGGGGAGGCACCAATCCGGACAGGAAGATCACGCCAGTGACTCAACCCACTCAAGCGACACACACTAGAAATTGTAGGGACAATAAAGTGGCCTGCATCTTGTGACCGTATCATGAAACATCCTTCCCTGCCCTTCTTCTTCCCAGGGAGATACTTATTCCTGTCTGCACAATGAACTGGGAACCCTGCTGGCTGGATCGACTCAGACAGTACATGCCGAGAGAGCCATGTTTCCGTGAAACAGAGAATGTTACAATCCCTGATGTCTCTCTGGAAAGAAACCCTCGGCCTGAGCTTGTCAACATTATTATCCAGAGACGGAACATTAGAGAGTAATATACTCAGAAGCGGCGGGTGGTATGTGCGCCTTGCCTAGAAGACCACTCTGAGTACCTCGCCTCCGCCGGCATTGTTTTGGGTCGGCCTCTGGAATCAGTTCAATTACCCTGGGGGGTGCGAACAAAGGATCCGCTTCGGGAATATCGTATTCCTGGTCGTAATGCTGGTAGTGCTGGTGAGTTACCGTCGCTCTGATATCCAATAGTTCTTCCCTGCTGTATGTAATAACACAAAACATTTTCTGGGCTAACAATATAAGAAATAATACATAAAAAAACAAAATACTGTAAAGTTTCCTAAGAGCTAGAAGTGAGGAAGCCCTCTCTGTCAGTGCCATTTCCACTCTACTCTTTGAAGAGGTAGGGTTTCAAATGTTTTCGGAAGATGGGTAGGGACTCTACTGTCCTAGCCTCAGGGGGAAGCTGGTTCCACCATTGAGGTGCCACTGCATTGATGTTTGCAGAGAACGACAGGGTGTTGTACTTTGCACTCTGGGAGGGGGACACCGTGGAGTTGTCAACCTGATGGAGAGGTCTTGGAGCGGGCAGGCCTTACCCGGAATGAAGACTAGCTCCGCCTTGTTGAGCTTGAGGTGGTGGGCCAACATCCAATCTGAGATATCTGCCAGGAACGCAGAGAATCGTGCTGCCACTTGGTGTCAGAAGAGGGGAAGGAGAAAAGTAGGTGTGTCATCCACGTGACAATGATAGGAGAGTGTTGTTGTTTTATGTGTTCTTGTAGCTCAAGCTTTTTACGACGTGTGTGAATATGAGTTTATGACTCAGTGACCGTCACACTCTTAACATACTCCTTAAATCACACCTCTACTTTTATCTCCTCTGGACGAACAGACAGGAAGATAGCGTTATTATTCTCACCTCCTCACGCACACACACACACACACACACACACACACACACACACACACACACACACACACACACACACACACACACACACACACACACACACACCCTCTGGCTCATAGACCCCCACAGCGCACATTTGTTCTTTAACGGTATCCGTTAGTCTGTGTGCTGTAATAATGCCCTAGATGTGAAGGTTGGGGTTAGTTTGAGTGATTTTTCATCTTATGTGGTAAGGCTAGGGAGGGAGGGAGGGGTTGGGTCAGGAGGAGGATGGCACTGGTACTGGCTTGAAATAATAATAATATATGCCATTTAGCAGACGCTTTTATCCAAAGCGACTTACAGTCATGTGTGCATACATTCTACGTATGGGTGGTCCCAGGGATCGAACCCACTACCCTGGCGTTACAAGCGCCATGCTCTACCAACTGAGCTACAGAACAGGTTCTGGAAGTGAAGCTTGTACTAGATTAGATCAGGGGGGTGTATGTTTGTGCTTCATTTGGGACAGGGCCATGGGCAAGATGGGTTGAAAGATGGTGTGGAGATAATGACTTCTGATTGAACAGGAAGGCTAAGCCCTGTCCCTGACCTGTATGTATGGTGTGGAGGTGCAGGAAGAGGTGGAGAGAAAGATGAGAGCAGATGAGGATGATGAGGACTGTTAGCCTGGCTGACGCACAGACCCACGTGGTACACTGTCAGCTAGAGTATGTCGCTTTAGCCAACCAAGGGATTGTGTGTGTGTGTGTGTGTGTGTGTGTGTGTGTGTGTGTGTGTGTGTGTGTGTGTGTGTGTGTGTGTGTGTGTGTGTGTGTGTGTGTGTGTGTGTGTGTGTGTGTGTGTGTGTGTGTGTGTGTGTGTGTAACTAAATGTCTCTCTATGTTCTTATGTCTGTAGTGGAGACCATCCTGGGACTGACTGGAGCCACCATGGGCTCCCTCATCTGCTTCATCTGCCCCACACTCATCTACAGAAAGATACAGAAGAATGGACTCACTGCACAGGTACCACACACACACACGCTATATTGTAATTACTTCACCACCATGGCCTATTTATTGCCTTACCTCCCTTATCCTACCTTATTTGACTGTGTTTGTTTATTCCATGTGTAACTCTGTGTTGTTGTATGTGTCGAACTGCTTTGCTTTATCTTGGCCAGCTCGCAGTTGTAAATGAGAACTTGTTCTCAACTAGTCTACCTGGTTAAATAAAGGTGAAATTAATTTTAAAAACACACACAATCCCTACTAACCCCATCACTGTCCAAAATACCTCTCTCTCTCTGTCTCTGGTGGTCTTCTGTAGCTCAGTTGATAGACCATGGTGCTTGCAACAACAGGATAGTGTGTTTGATTCCTGGGACCACCCATATGTAAAATGTATACACACCTTTGGATAAGCGTCTGCTAAATGGTATATTTTATTATTATATAATCTTTCTCTCTCTCCTTCTATAGCTGGTGTTATGGGTGGGGTTAGGCATCCTGCTGGTCAGCACCCTTACCACGTTGTCAATCTCAGCCAGTGACTCCACCCCCAAGCAGGCCACTCCTCCCCCTGCATCGGGGTCCTTCCTGATATTCCTGATTTACGGAACAGTACAGCCCACATATTACTATTATAGCCACAGGCCATGTTCCATCGCCGAGGGAACTTTCCATTCTATTCTGTTCTTTGTTATTCTATTATAATCAGTTCCAAATCGGCAATGTTCAAAACTCCAAAGTTCACATTTTGATGTCATTGTTGGAGAGAGAGGTGTAGAAAAGTGAGAGTATAGAGAACAAGAGCCAAAAGGTGAAAGCAATCTTAAAACAAAGAAATATGGAACCGCAGATAAAAGGGGGAATATATTGGGTTTTTGACTGACAGACAGCTAGACAGACTGACAGACGGGGGTAGAGGATAACCACTTGATAATATCGAAGAGAAGCAGCGTTTGACATTGATGGAGCCAGAATGATGCCCTTCAAACTCCAGTGGTTTCTCATCTTCCCCTTATCCCCCCACTCTCTCCCCCTTTCCTTCTCACCTACTCCCTCTCCTCTTCCCCCTTTCCTGGGCAGCTGAAATGCCTGCTAGCTCTTTCCTGTAACAGTGGTATCAGATGGAGGGAGGGGTTGAGAGGTACAGACAGAGGAAATGAGGGGAGAGATGAGTGAGACAGGAGGGCTGGGGTTAGGGTTTGGGTAGGAGGAGAAGAGGGGGATCGTAAAAATTAGAAAGAGCTCCACACATAGGAGCAAGGACAGTTCACACAGCCCCATCCTCTGCCTTCCTCTTTCTACCTCTATCACTCTCTTCCTCTCTCTCACTCCCTCTGACTGATAGTCACACACTTCCTTCCAAACCTGTTTCCTGTTTGTTGAAGATAAGTGAGGCCAGTGGAACAGTTCTCTCTCTCTCTCTGTACCCTCTCGTAATTTTCTCTCCATTCTCTCCTGATTCTCTCTTCGACTGTACTGTAGCAGGTATTGTATTTATTGCATTAGTGTTGCATCTCTTTATAGTTTAGATCTCTGCTACCATCTAGTGGATCTCACACTCACAAATATTAGTATATAGATAAAAATTATGTTCTACATTCTCTCTCTCTCTCCCCATTTCTCTCTCCCCTCTCCCTCCCAGCAGTAGAGAAGCCAGTGGCAGTGAAACAGCCTGAGGTGAAGCCTGTGTTGGTGGAGAGGCCTAAAGCCCCAGCTGCAGTAGAGCCAGACCGTCCAGTGGAGAGACAGCAGGAACAGGCTGAGGCCCCCCAGATCAAAGGACCTGAACATGTAGTAACAGACATTAAAAAGAAGGAGGAGGAGGGACAGCTGGACAGCCCAAAGCAGGTATGGAACCAGGGAGAACCCTATGGAACCAGGCAGAATCCACTAGACTAGAACATACAAGAAGTAATCTATACGTGATAGTATTCCGGAATAAACTTTAAAAAACTATTTACATCAACATCTGAAGACCCATGTGTTATACCTGTTTGTGAATTCCCTCTCCTCCCTCCCTTAAGGTGTGGTGGTACCTGAGGTGGAGACTCATCGGCACGAGCCGCCCATCCACCACAACGAGGTCCAGATAGAGAAGAGGAAGAACGTTGCTGAGCTGGAGGACGCTGCACAGCTATTTTCAGGTCTCTCCAGAGATTTTCGATTGGGCTCAAGTCCGGGCTCTGGCTGGGTCACTCAAGGACATTGAGTCTTGTCCCGAAGCAATTTCTGCATCGTCTTGGCTGTGTGCTTAGGGTCGTTGTCTTGTTGGAATGTGAACATTCGCCCGCAGTCTGAGGTCCTGAGCAGGTTTTCATTAAGGATCTCTGTACTTCGCTCTGTTAATCTTTCCCTCGTTCCTGACTAGCCTCCCAGTCCCTGCCTCTAAAAAACATCCCCACAGCATGATGCTGCCACAACCATGCTTCGCCGTAGGGATGGTGCCAGGTTTCCTCCAGACTTGATGCTTGGCATTCAGGTCATTGAGATCAATCTTGGTTTCAGAAGACCAGATAATCTTGTTTCTCATGGTCTGAGAGTCATTTAGGTGCCCTTTGGCTAACTCCAAGCGAGCTGTCATGTGCCTTTTACTGAGGAGTGGCTTCCGTCTGGCCACTCTACCATAAAGGCCTGATTGGTGGAGTGCTGCAGAGATGGTTGGGGTTCTGGAAGGTTCTCCCATCTCCACAGAGGAACTTTGGAGCTCTGTCAGAGTTACAATCGGGTTCTTGGTCACCTCCCTGGTTAATACATTTTAGAATAAGGCTGTAACGTAACAAAATGTGGAAATAGTCAAGGGGTCTGAATACTTTCCGAATGCACTGTATAGACGGGTGTAGGCCTTTCCAAATCATGTCCAATCAATTGAATTTACCACAGGTGGAGTCAATCAAGTTGTTGAAACATTTCAAGGATGATCAATGGAAACAGGATGCATCTGAGCTCATTTTCAAATCTCATAGAAAATGGTTTGAATACTTATGTAATTAAGGTATTACATTTTTTGTTGTTGTATACATTTGCAAACATTTGGGCCTCCCACGTGACGCACTGCATCACAGTGCTAGAGGTGTCTCTACAGACCCGGGATAGATCCCAGGCTGTGTCATAATCGGCTGTGATCAGGAGTCCCAAGGGGCGGCGCACAATTGATCCAGCGGTTTAAGCGGATCAATTGATTCCGGTTTAAGCGGGGGCGAGTGTTAAGAAATGCCCTGTTTGGCGGGTCATGTTTCCGAGGACGCATGACTCGACCTTCGCCTCCCAAGCCTGTTGGGGAGTTGCAGCGATGAGACAAGATCGAAATTGGACAGAAAAAGGGGGTAAAATACATTATGGGGTATTGTGTGTAGATTGATGAGGGGAAAAAACATGTAATCAATTTTAGAATAAGCCTGTAACGTAACAAAATGTGGAAAATGGGAGGTGCCTGAATACTTTGCGAATGCACTATATGTCCAGCAGAATGCACTATATGTCCAGCAGAATGCCCTATATGTCCAGCAGGATCCACTATATGTCCAGCAGAATGCACTATATGTCCAGCAGAATACCCTATATGTCCAGCAGAATGCCCTATATGTCCAGCAGAATGCACTATATGTCCAGCAGAATGCACTATATGTCCATCAGAGATGTGTTGGGCGGAATGGTCTACTTCACTCCCTTCTTGGCCTGCAAGACAATAAGATGATCAAGTCAGTTGAATTTATACATCAAAGACAGACAAATGTCATACAAAATGATGGAACACCTGTAATATGCCACTCACTGCTGTAACAATGCAAGTCTTCAGAGCATCAAACTCTTTAACACACAGGTCCTTTCTCAGCTCCTGTCTGCCTGTGGTAGTAGCTGTCACACACTTCCCATAAGCTGCAGCCTGAGGACATGATATTCAAAAGTCAGTATTTAGATCAAACTTCTGTTGGAGGATGATTGCGCTGATTAGACTATATACATTATTGTTCAAGGCAGTGTTTCCCCTTGATTGTTTTTCTTAGTGAGGCACAAAGGCCCCCAAAGCATCATCCAGGGCCACAAGACAAAGTCCTTGGCGGGCCGCCCCGGTTAAACAATGGTAGGGGAAACACCGGGACATCTCATCCTCTCCTGACTTCGAGTCCACACATTCCTTCCAGACATGATCAGTTGAGTGAGCAGCAGCAGAGATGGACACTTGATCAATACTTTTTGACAGAGGAAAAACAAGGAAAATAATTGAACAACAATGTAATGCATTAGCATTAGCTCTTGTACAAGATTCGCATAGTATCATAGAAATAAAATGCAGTCGCAGAAAAATATTTACTCAAACAATTGGATTATCCAGACCATGGACAGCGACATGTTTGTTGTTGACTGAATCAGGAAATGACACGCAAGTAATCTACGAACGTGATTTGTTAATTTGCAAATTAATCTATGGAGAAAAGGGATTATGATATTTTTTATTCGCCAATGGGTACCCTAACTCAAAAGTATTGGACCAATGGTATCGTATAAGTCCTACCCATGGTTGTTTGATTGGCTACCTGTTATTATAGGCCTCGGCTTCCTTGTCTGTGCCAAGGAAGCGATGTGCAGACAGACAGACGCATGTTGCTGTAATTCAAATCAAATCAAATTTTTATTTGTCACATACACATGGTTAGCAGATGTTAATGCGAGTGTAGCGAAATGCTTGTGCTTCTAGTTCCGACAATGCAGTGATAACCAACAAGTAATCTAACTAACAATTCCAAAACTACTGTCTTATACACAGTGTAAGGGGATAAAGAATATGTACATAAGGATATATGAATGAGTGATGGTACAGGGCAGCATACAGTAGATGGTATCGAGCACAGTATATACATATGAGATGAGTATGTAGACAAAGTAAACAAAGTGGCATAGTTAAAGTGGCTAGTGATACATGTATTACATAAGGATGCAGTCGATGATATAGAGTACAGTATATACGTATGCATATGAGATGAATAATGTAGGGTAAGTAACATAATATAAGGTAGCATTGTTTAAAGTGGCTAGTGATATATTTACATCATTTCCCATCAATTCCCATTATTAAAGTGGCTGGAGTTGGGTCAGTGTCAATGACAGTGTGTTGGCAGCAGCCACTCAATGTTAGTAGTGGCTGTTTAACAGTCTGATGGCCTTGAGATAGAAGCTGTTTTTCAGTCTCTCGGTCCCAGCTTTGATGCACCTGTATTGACCTCGCCTTCTGGATGATAGCGGGGTGAACAGGCAGTGGCTCGGGTGGTTGATGTCCTTGATGATCTTTATGGCCTTCCTGTAACATCGGGTGGTGTAGGTGTCCTGGAGGGCAGGTAGTTTGCCCCCGGTGATGCATTGTGCAGAACTCACTACCCTCTGGAGAGCCTTACGGTTGAGCGCGGAGCAGTTGCCGTACCAGGCGGTGATACAGCCCGCCAGGATGCTCTCGATTGTGCATCTGTAGAAGTTTGTGAGTGCTTTTGGTGACAAGCCGAATTTCTTCAGCCTCCTGAGGTTGAAGAGGCGCTGCTGCGCCTTCTTCACGACGCTGTCAGTGTGAGTGGACCAATTCAGTTTGTCTGTGATGTGTATGCCGAGGAACTTAAAACTTGCTACCCTCTCCACTACTGTTCCATCGATGTGGATAGGGGGGTGTTCCCTCTGCTGTTTCCTGAAGTCCACAATCATCTCCTTAGTTTTGTGGTAGGATTCACGTTCCCGAGTTCCCTGTAAGGATGAAGAATTAAGGATGTTGCGGTAGCTAGGATCAGAGCTATCCAGGAAGTCTCATATGTGGAGGAAGTGGAAATAGCTGAAGTGAGTAGAGATGAGAATCCAGAAAAATCACATTGTAGGATTTTTAATGAATTTATTTGCAAATTATTGTGGAAAATAAGTATT
The DNA here is from genome assembly GCF_023373465.1 of Oncorhynchus keta. Classification (NCBI taxonomy): domain Eukaryota; kingdom Metazoa; phylum Chordata; class Actinopteri; order Salmoniformes; family Salmonidae; genus Oncorhynchus; species Oncorhynchus keta. The sequence continues at coordinate 28,164,947 of NC_068444.1, read as the reverse complement.
TGGTCACCTACAAACAAGCAAGATTTCTGGCTCTCACAGACCTGTAACTTCTTCTTTAAGAGGCTCCTCTGTCCTCCACTCGTTACCTGTATTAATGGCACCTGTTTGAACTTGTTATCAGTATAAAAAACACCTGTCCACAACCTCAAACAGTCACACTCCAAACTCCACTATGGCCAAGACCAAAGAGCTGTCAAAGGACACCAGAAACAAAATTGTAGACCTGCACCAGGCTGGGAAGACTGAATCTGCAATAGGTAAGCAGCTTGGTTTGAAGAAATCAACTGTGGGAGAAATTATTAGGAAATAGAAGACATACAAGACCACTGATAATCTCCCTCGATCTGGGGCTCCACGCAAGATCTCACCCCGTGGGGTCAAAATGATCCCAAGAACGATGAGCAAAAATCCCAGAACCACACGGGGGGACCTAGTGAATGACCTGCAGAGCTGGGACCAAAGTAACAAAGCCTACCATCAGAAAACACACTACGCCGCCAGGGACTCAAATCCTGCAGTGCCAGACGTGTCCCCCTGCTTAAGCCAGTACATGTTCAGGCCCGTCTGAAGTTTGCTGGAGAGCATTTGGATGATCCAGAAGAAGATTGGGAGAATGTCATATGGTCAGATGAAACCAAAATATAACTTTTTGGTAAAAACTCAACTCGTCGTGTTTGGAGGACAAAGAATGCTGAGTTGCATCCAAAGAACACCATACCTACTGTGACGCATGGGGGTGGTAAACATCATGCTTTGTGGCTGTTTTTCTGCAAAGGGACCAGGACGACTGATCCGTGTAAAGGAAAGAATGAATGGGGCCATGTATTGTGAGATTTTGAGTGAAAACCTCCTTCCATCAGCAAGGGCATTGAAGATGAAACGTGGCTGGGTCTTTCAGCATGACAATGATCCCAAACACACCGCCCGGGCAACGAAGGAGTGGCTTTGTAAGAGGCATTTCAAGGTCCTGGAGGGGCCTAGCCAGTCTCCAGATCTCAACCCCATAGACAATCTTTGGAGGGAGTTGAAAGTCCGTATTGCCCAGCAACAGCCCCAAAACATCACTGCTCTAGAGGAGATCTGCATGGAGGAATGGGCCAAAATATCAGCAACAGTGTGTGAAAACCTTGTGAAGACTTACAGAAAACGTTTGACCCCGGTCATTGCCAACAAAGGGTATATAACAAAGTATTTAGATATACTTTTGTTATTGACCAAATACTTATTTTCCACCATAATTTGCAAATAAATTCATAAAAAATCCTACAGTGTGATTTTCTGAGAAAAAACAGTTGTTGTCATAGTTGAAGTGTACCTATGATGAAAATTAAAGAGCAGCAAGTCGTATGGCACCGGGAGCCAACCGGAAGCCAGTTGGGACAGCGTCGGGGACCAATCAGAACGGTGAGTCAAAAAAAATATTAAATGATATAATGTCTTCACCGTCAAAATACTAAATGAGTCAACCATTCAGTTTTCCTTTCTCTACCTCTATCCATCTTTCTCTGTTAGGGTGGAGGTCATGCAGTTAGGGGACTGTGGCCAGGAGATGGCGCTAATCAGCAGAATGACTGATGGCTCCAAGGTCTTCCTGTCCAGAAAGGAGAGCCAGCACTTCATCAAGGAGTTAATACCGACCAACATTCAACCCTTATTCCTCTCTAACCTCACCTTGATTTTTGCCCAGTGTCATTTGGATATAATTTAATTCCCTCCCCTCCCCTAATTCCCTCCCCCTTGTCTGCAGGTGTTCCACTCTAAACTGAGGTGGTGGTGGAGCTGCTCTCTCGCAGACTGCAGGACCCATCACAGACAGTCCAGATGGTACTGTCAAATTGACTGTTGGAATGTGCTGCTATTTTTGGCTAGATTTTTATTGAAAAAGAAACACGATTTCAAACATCAAACATGAGCCCTTACCTGGGGGCGAACTCACCCCCATACCGGACTTGGGCTGGCCCCAAAGGGGTACATCTGAGAGGTTACTAAATTACAACCATGAGGAGGATAGGTCTGCTACTCTGGATGAAGAGTTTGTGGAAAGTCAGACTGGGTTCAGGACTGGTGAGACCCAGCTCACCTTAGATCTTAAAGTTAAAGATCCAGAGCTCCATACAGAGAGGGAGCCCATCCGACTCAAGGACCCCAAGATTGAGCAGCCCTATGGGGTCAGACTCACTTTGTTCAGTGGCATGGTGCTGGTGACCAGAGGGAAGTCTGTGTGCCCATCAACCTTTACAGAGAGGAATGGAGACATGCAGTCTGAGGCGGAAAAGAGAGATGGGATGGAACGTCTGAGAGTTGAAATGGAGAGCATTACCCTTACAAACACACCGCTACTCTGTCTCAATGACAACCGTGATACAACGCCCACGTGTGACGTCATGCCCACCTGCAGCCAATCAACCTCAGCCTTTTCTTTCCTTAACCTCTGACGGTAATGCTTAGGATAATGTCACCATAAGTATGTCTGCTCTAAAACAATGACTATACAGTTTGTCACGGGAGCCAAGTCCACAGTATGTTCAGTTTGCATAGTTATGTTTTGCAAAAGTGGAGGTAATTTTCATGAGCTAGTTCAGGTTATTAAGAACAGTTGTTAGAGTATGTCTTCTGTTCTTCTCTGGCACTTGGTGCACTTATTACTACTGTAAATATAAACATTGTATGGGTTGTTTCACAAGTGTGTTTTATTTCTGTTGGTTCACATTCAATAGGAATGGGACTGGTTGTAGAGTGTGTAGTGAAGTAATATTTGATACGCATATACACACACCTCACATGTGACTCATCTGACTTAGTAATTCCCCTATTAAAATGTTTCTGACTCCATAAAGATAATTGTAGTATCCTTAAAGGCTTCTTAGAGTTACAACTCATGAGACTTTAGTACAGTTTAGTATTTAATTTTAACTTAGAATTACATTATTTGATCCACCTGGCTTAAACTACCTGAAGCTTTCTTAATCATAGTTATATAGGCGGAAATCGCTGCGGAAAGCAAACCCCCGTCTTGAGTCAATACTGTCATCTATTGGTAAACAAATATACCAGGTTACTACATTCCCCCCCTTTAAAGCTAATAACCCAACTTAATTCCACTCTGAGCTATACTATTTTCTTATTGACATTTTTTCAAAAATTATCTGAAAAAGTCTGGCAGACGTCTCTCTAATAGAGCGTCCCAGATCTTTACCCCTTGATGGTGAAACAAAGTCCCTTTGTGGAGACTTCACAGGAGGTCGTGCCAGACTGGTGGTCTCAGGAAGTTGAGCATTGTTGGTCTCAGGTGGTTTGTCCAACTGCAACTCTGGGGAACGTTCCTATGTCCTGTCCTGCTCGTTTAAGAATTGATCCAAATCTCTGGATGGAACTGGAATTCGAGCTCGGATCTGATCCACATGTCTCCTTAGTCTTTGTCCACTTCCGATGATCACAGTATAAGATACTGGTCCTGAGCAATCCTCAATGGTAACTGGAATCCATTCCGGACCAAACCCATAGTTTCTTGCATAGACATCATCTCCAAGTGAGAAACTTCTGAGTTTGGCTCGGGTGTCAGGATTACATTTTTGATTCCATTGCTTTTGTTGTATTTTCATTTTCGGATCTGGTCTGATGAGATCCAAGGTTGACCTTAACGTCAACATTTCTGCAGGTGACAACCCAGTTGTTGATTGAAGAGTAATCCTGTAGCTAAACAAGAATATTGACACCTTTGTTTCAATGCTGGGCCCTTGCATCTTCCTCATCCCCTCCTTCAAGCTCTGAACCGCACGTTCTGCTAATCCGTTTGAAGATGGGTGAAAAGGGGCCAACGTTACATGCTGAATTCTATTTTGTTTCATAAAACTTGTGAATTCAGTGCTTGTAAAACAAGTAGCATTGTCACTAACCAACATTTGCGGCAATTCCATAACACTGAAGCTTTGTCTCAACTTCTCAATCGTAGCGTACAATGTTGACGTGTTCATTGGGTAAACATCCATCCACTTTGAATGAGAATCAATCAGCACAAGGAACATTTTTCCTAGGAAAGGTCCAGCGTAGTCCATATATAGTCGTGTCCATGGTTTTTCTCGCCATTCCCATGGATGTAATGACGAGGTGGGGGGTGACTTCCTGTTACTCTGACAATCTGCACGCCGGCTAACCTCATTTTCCACATCGTGGTCCATCTTTGGCCACCAGACATATGACCTCGCTAGGCCTTTCATTCTCGACATACCTGGATGCAACTGATGCAACAAATTCAGTAGCAATCCCCGCCCTTGTGGTGGGATAACTACTCTTGAACCCCACAGAACACATCCATCTCGAACACTCAATGCCAAGCGGCGAGTGTAGTAAGGCATGATCTGAGACTTATGGTCAGTCACGATAGTGAATGTTCTCCCGTACAAGTACTTGTGGAATCTCTGTATTCCGAATATGACAGCCAGTCCTTCCTTGTCCAGCTGAGAGTATTTGTTCTCTGCTGGCGTCAACGTTCTTGACATGAACCCGATAGGTTTCTCTGCACCATTCTCCATCCGGTGGGATACCACCGCCCCCACACCATACGATGAGGCATCACGCGATAAGATGAGATCTGTCTGCTGAGTAGTGCACTGATTGCAGCAACACCTTTAACTTTGCAAAAGCTTCTTCCTGTCTTTCTGACCATTTCCAGGCCACAACCTTCCTTAGCAGTTGATGTAGAGGAGCTAAGAGGGTACAGAGGTTCGGGAGGAAGCGATTATAATAATTCAATAAGCCTAGATAGGCTTTCAGCTCTGTAACGTCTGTCGGAGCTGGAGCTTCCACAACAGCCCTCCCTTTAGCTTTGACAGTGTGTAACCCCTTGGTATCCACCTTGTGACCCAGGTACTGCACTTCATCAGCTAAGTGTACACTTGCTCCTCTTCAGCCAGAGACCGGTGTCCTCCATCCTCCTCAAAACTTCACCTAAGTTTCTGAGATGTTCCTCCTTCGTGACTCCCGTGACAAGAATGTCGTCGAGGTAAACCGCTACCTTGGGTATTCTTTGGAAGATAGCTTGTGCAGAAGACTGGGTAAGCGTTTATAGGTAAACATCCCCCTGTGGGTGTTTATGGTCAGGTACTTCTGTGAAGCTTTATCCATTAGCACTTGCTGATATGCGTGACTCATGTCCAGTTTTGTAAACTGTTGCTCTCCGGTTAACATTGACAGCAAATCCTCCACTTTGGGTATGGGGCACTGCTCTAATGAGGAAACTATTTACAGTCAGCTTATAGTCACCGCAAAATCTGATTGAACCATCTAGTTTTAATATGGGAACAACTGGTGCTGCCCACTCAAACTTGACAGGTACAATTATATCCTCTGCTAAGAGTCTGTCAATTTCCACATCCACTTTAGGCTTCATGGCATATGGAACTGATCTTGGCCTATAGAATCTGGGAGTAGCATCAGCAGCAACATGAATGGTAGCTTGGACCCCTTTTAATGTCCCTAGCTCTTCTTTGAAAACACACTCATGCTTTGAAAGCACCTGCTGTAGTGTCAATGTCTCTGTGGTGACATGTTTGATTTCATCCCAGTTCAATTTTATTTCCTCCAACCACCCTCTTCCTAGTAAACTGGGGCCAGTAACTTCCACCACTAAGAGAGGCAGACTTTTCTTTTGTCCATGATATTCCACTTGAACATCAGCAACTCCAATCACAGTGATCTTCTCCCCTGTGTACGTTCAGAGTTTAATGGGGGTGTCTCTCAGTTTAGGCACTTCAACGGTTTTCCACTTCCTATAGAATTGGGACCCGTTCATCAGCGTGACACTAGTTCAAACGGTCTAGTTCAAACAGTACCTTTAATCCATCTATTCCCATTTCCACAATGAAAGCCTTCACCTTCTTCATATTCGCCCCTTGTACACTGTACATTGAGAACGCTTGCTCTGCGTCCTTACTTTCACTTTCTATCACTTGATTAGAGCGGTAGCTGGAGCGTCTGTAGGTATTCGGTTTTCTGTCCGTTCTCTTTCCTGAAGCCCGTGGCTTTTTTTTTTATTGCTGCACGCCCTCGCAATGTGGCCAATTATCCCACATGCATAACACTTTTCGTGTTTGAATTTACAGTCAAACGCTGTGTGTTTCTATTGGCTGCTGCACCACGGCATTCCGTTCTTTGAAATTCAACGCGCTCAGAGCTGCTCTAATTTACTGTATGGCACGCAGTTGCGCCCCTTGCCTGCAAATCCAGTGCATTTCTATTTGCGGACTCCATGGCCTGGGCCAGTTTGAGTGCATTCTCAAATGTGAGATTAGGCTCTGATAACAATCGTATTTGTATCCTGTCATCATTAATCCCACACACCAGCCGATCACCTAGCATTTGCGATAATGTATTCCCATAGTTACAGTCCAATGCTAGTTCTCAACTCAGCCACATATTCACCCACTGATTCGGTAGGTTTTCTCATGCGTTAATTTATTTTCATTATTTTTTTTTATTTCACCAGGTAGGCAAGTTGAGAACCAGTTCTCATTTACAATTGCGACCTGGCCAAGATAAAGCAAAGCAGTTCGACACATACAACGACACAGAGTTACACATGGAGTAAAACAAAAATACAGTCAATAATACAGTAGAAACAAGTCTATGTCTACTATGTGAGCAAATGAGGTGAGATAAGGGAGGTAAAGGCAAAAAAAAGGCCATGGTGGCAAAATAAATACAATATAGCAAGTAAAACACTGGAATGGTAGATTTGCAGTGGAAGAATGTGCAAAGTAGAAATAAAAATAATGGGGTGCAAAGGAGCTAAATAAATAAATAAAGTAAATATAGTAGGGAAAGAGGTAGTTGTTTGGGCTAAATTATAGGTGGGCTAAGTACAGGTGCACTAATCTGCTCTGACAGCTGGTGCTTAAAGCTAGTGAGGGAGATAAGTGTTTCCAGTTTCAGAGATTTTTGTAGTTCGTCCCAGTCATTGGCAGCAGAGAACTGGAAGGAGAGGCGGCCAAAGAAAGAATTGGTTTTGGTCACATGTGCAACCAGAGGGAAAACTCTAGACCACACACAGAGATGCATACAAAGCTCTCCCCCGCCCTCCATTTGGCAAATCTGACAATTATATCCTCCTGATTTCTGCTTACAAGCAAAAACTAAATCAGGAAGTACCAGTGACTTGCTCAGTACAGTGGTCAGGTGATGCGGATGCTATGCTACGCTACAGGACGGTTTTGCTAGCAGACTGGAAAATGTTCATCCAATGGCATTGAGGAGTATACCACCTCAGTCATCAGCTTCATCAATAAGTGCATCGTCCCCACAGTGACCGTACGTACCTATCCCAACCAGAAGCCATGGGATTACAGGCAACATACGCATTGAGCTAAAGGCGAGAGCTGCCGCTTCCAAGGAGCAGGACACAAATCTGGACGCTTATAAGAAATCCCGCTATGCCCTCAGACAAACCATCAAACAAGCAAAGAGGCAATACAAGATTAAGATTGAATCCTACTACACCGGGGCGGATTCTCGTCAGATGTGGCAGGGTTTAAAAAACTATTACGGACTACAAAGGGAAACCCAGACACGAGCTGCCCAGTGACGCAAGCCTACCAGACAAGCTAAATGCCCTTTATGCTCACTTCGAAGCAAGCAACACTGAAGCATGCACGAGAATACCAGCTATTCTGGATGACTGTGTGATAACGCTCTCGGTAGCCGATGTGAGCAAGACCTTTGAACTGGTCAACAGTCACAAAGCCGCGGGGTAAGATGGATTACCAGAAAGTGTACTCAAAGCATGCGTGGACCAACTGGCAAGTGTCTTCACTGACATTTTCAACCTCTCCCTGACTGAGTCTGTAATAGCTACATGTTTCAAGCAGACCACCATAGTCCCTGTGCCCAAGGAAGCGAAGGTAACCTGCCTAGATGATTACCCTCCCGTAGCACTCATGTCTGCAGCCATGAAACGCTTTGAAAGCCTGGTCATGCCTCACATCAACAGCATCCCCCCGGATACCCTAGACCCACTCCAATTCGCATTCCGCCCCAACTGATACACAGATGACGCAATCTCAATCGCACTCCACACTGCCTTTTCCCACCTGGACAAAAGGAACACCCATGTGAGAATGCTGTTAATTGACTACTGCTCTGGTCAGACTCTGGACAAGGGCACATCGCACACCACTCCCCAGCATTCTTCTTGCCAATGTCCAGTCTCTTGACAACAAGGTTGATTAAATCCGAGCAAGGGTAGCATTCCAGTGGGACATCAGAGACTACAACGTTCTCTGCTTCACGGAAACATGGCTTACTGGGAAGACGCTATCCGATGCGGTGCAGCCAACGGGTTTCTCCACGCATCGCGCTGACAGAAACAAACATCTTTCTGGTAAGAAGAGTGGCGGGGGCGTATGCCTCATGACTAACGAGACATGGTGTGATGAAGGAAACATACAGGAACTCAAATCCTTCTGTTCACCTGATTTAGAATTCCTCACAATCAAATGTAGACCGCATTATCTTCCAAGAGAATTCTCTTCGATTATAATCACAGCCTTATATATCCCCCCCAAGCAGACACATCGATGGCTCTGAACAAACTTTATTTAACTCTTTGCAAACTGGAAACCATTTATCCGGAGGCTGCATTCATTGTAGCTGGGGATTTTAACAAAGCTAATCTGAAAACAAGACTCCCTAAATTTTATCAGCATATCGATTGCGCAACCAGGGGTGGTAAAACCTTGGATCATTGTTACTCTAACTTCCGCGACGCATATAAGGCCCTGCCCCGCCCCTTTCGGAAAAGCTGACCACGACTCCATTTTGTTGATCCCTGCCTACAGGCAGAAACTTAAACAAGAGGCTCCCACGCTGAGGTCTGTCCAACGCTGGTCAGACCAAGCTGACTCCACACTCCAAGACTGCTTCCATCACGTGGACTGGGACATGTTTCGTATTGCGTCAGATAAAAATATTGACGAATACGCTGATTCGGTGTGCGAGTTCATTAGAACGTGCGTCAAAGATGTCATTCCCATAGCAACGATAAAAACATTCCCTAACCAGAAACCGTGGATTGATGGCAGCATTCGCGTGAAACTGAAAGCGCGAACCACTGCTTTTAATCAGGGCAAAGTGTCTGGCAACATGACCGAATACAAACAGTGCAGCTATTCCCTCCGCAAGGCTATTAAACAAGCTAAGCGTCAGTACAGAGACAAAGTAGAATCTCAATTCAACGGCTCAGACACAAGAGGCATGTGGCAGGGTCTACAGTCAATCACGGACTACAAGAAGAAACCCAGCCCAGTCACGGACCAGGATGTCTTGCTCCCAGGCAGACTAAATAACTTTTTGCCCGCTTTGAGGACAATACAGTGCCACTGACACGGCCTGCAACGAAAACATGCGGTCTCTCCTTCACTGCAGCCAAGGTGAGTAAGACATTTAAACGTGTTAACCCTCGCAAGGCTGCAGGCCCAGACGGCATCCCCAGCCGCGCCCTCAGAGCATGCGCAGACCAGCTGGCCGGTGTGTTTACGGACATATTCAATCAATCCCTATACCAGTCTGCTGTTCCCACATGCTTCAAGAGGACAAACATTGTTCCTGTTCCCAAGAAAGCTAAGGTAACCGAGCTAAACGACTACCGCCCCGTAGCACTCACTTCCGTCATCATGAAGTGCTTTGAGAGACTAGTCAAGGACCATATCACCTCCACCCTACCTGACACCCTAGACCCACTCCAATTTGCTTACCGCCCAAATAGGTCCACAGACGATGCAATCTCAACCACACTGCACACTGCCCTAACCCATCTGGACAAGACGAATACCTATGTGAGAATGCTGTTCATCGACTACAGCTCGGCATTCAACACCATAGTACCCTCCAAGCTCGTCATCAAGCTCGAGACCCTGGGTCTCGACCCCGCCCTGTGCAACTGGGTACTGGACTTCCTGACGGGCCGGCCCCAGGTGGTGAGGGTAGGCAACAACATCTCCTCCCCGCTGATCCTCAACATGGGGGCCCCACAAGGGTGCGTTCTGAGCCCTCTCCTGTACTCCCTGTTCACCCACGACTGCGTGACCACGCACGCCTCCAACTCAATCATCAAGTTTGCGGACGACACAACAGTGGTAGGCTTGATTACCAACAACGACCAGACGGCCTACAGGGAGGAGGTGAGGGCCCTCGGAGTGTGGTGTCAGGAAAATAACCTCACACTCAACGTCAACAAAACTAAGGAGATGATTGTGGACTTCAGGAAACAGCAGAGGGAACACCCCCTATCCACATCGATGGAACAGTAGTGGAGAGGGTAGCAAGTTTTAAGTTCCTCGGCATACACATCACAGACAAACTGAATTGGTCCACTCACACTGACAGCGTCGTGAAGATGGCGCAGCAGCGCCTCTTCAACCTCAGGAGGCTGAAGAAATTCGGCTTGTCACCAAAAGCACTCACAAACTTCTACAGATGCACAATCGAGAGCATCCTGGCGGGCTGTATCACCGCCTGGTACGGCAACTGCTCCGCCCTCAACCGTAAGGCTCTCCAGTGGGTAGTGAGGTCTGCACAACGCATCACCGGCGGCAAACTACCTGCCCTCCAGGACACCTACACCACCCGATGTTACAGGAAGGCCATAAAGATCATCAAGGACATCAACCACCCGAACCACTGCCTGTTCACCCCGCTATCATCCAGAAGGCGAGGTCAGTACAGGTGCATCAAAGCTGGGACCGAGAGACTGAAAAACAGCTTCTATCTCAAGGCCATCAGACTGTTAAACAGCCACCACTAAGATTGAGTGGCTGCTGCCAACACACTGTCATTGACACTGACCCAACTCCAGCCACTTTAATAATGGGAATTGATGGGAAATGATGTAAATATATCACTAGCCACTTTAAACAATGCTACCTTATATAATGTTACTTACCCTACATTATTCATCTCATATGCATACGTATATACTGTACTCTACATCATCGACTGCATCGTTATGTAATACATGTATCACTAGCCACTTTAACTATGCCACTTTGTTTACTTTGTCTACATACTCATCTCATATGTATATACTGTACTCGATACCATCTACTATATGCTGCTCTGTACCATCACTCATTCATATATCCTTATGTACATATTCTTTATCCCCTTACACTGTGTATAAGACAGTAGTTTTGGAATTGTTAGTTAGATTACTTGTTGGTTATCACTGCATTGTCGGAACTAGAAGCACAAGCATTTCGCTACACTCGCATTATTAACATCTGCTAACCATGTGTATGTGACAAATAAAATTAGATTTTATTTGATTTGCTCAGCGTTCAACACCATAGTGCCCACGAAGCTCATCACTAAGCTAAGGACCCTGGGACTAAACACCTCCCTCTGCAGCTGGATCCTGGACTTCCTGACCGGCCGCCCCCAGGTAGTAAGGGTAGGTAACAACACGTCTGCCACGCTGATCCTCAACACTGGGCCCCTCAGGGGTGTGTACTTAAGTCCCTTTCTTTACTTCCTGTTCACCCACAACTGTGTGGCCAAACATGACTCCAACAACATCATTAAGTTTGCCGATGACACAACAGTGGTAGTAGACCTGATCACCGACAGCGATGAGGAGGTTTGAGAACTGGCAGTGTGGTGCCAGGACAACAACCTCTCCCTCAGTGTGAGCGTGACAAAGGAGATGATCGTGGACTACAGGAAAAGGCAGGCCGAACAGGCCCCCATTAACGTCGATGGGGCTGTAGTGGAGCGGGTCGAGAGTTAAGTTCCTTCGTGTCCACATCAACGATCTATCATGGTCCAAACACACCAAGACAGCCGTGAAGAGGGCAGAAAACTCCCCCCCCTCCCCTCAAGAGACTGAAACGATTTGGCGGGGGTCCCCAGATCCTCAAGAGGTATTGCACCATCGAGAGCATCCTGACCGGTTGCATCACCGCCTGGTATGGAAACTGCTCGGCATCTGAACGTAAGGCGCTACAGATGGTAATGTGTACGGCCCAGTATATCACTGGGGCCAAGCTTCCTGCAATCCAGGACCTATATAATAGGTGGTGTCAGAGGAAAGCCCATAAAATTGTCACACTTCAGTCAGACTGTTCTCTCTGCTACCGCATGGCAAGCGATACCAGAGCGCCAGGTCTGGGAACAAAAGGCTTCTTAACAGCTTCTACCGCCAAGCCATAAGGTTGCTGAACAATTAATCAAATGGCCACCAGACATTGACAACCCCCCACCATTTGTGTTGTACACTGCTGCTACTCGCTGTTTATTATCTGCATAGTCACTTCACCCCTACCTACATGTACAAATGTTACATACGCCTCTAGGAAGAGGGAACGCAACACCCTGCTACAACTCAACTTCCCGTGGAGTGAAAGAGGTATGGGATTGTAGGTGCGAGTAAGGATGACAAAGGCAGAGAATTTACCGTATACCGGGAATTTATTCCATCACACAGTCATTTTGGGGAAAAGGGGCTGAACGGAACCAAAGCAAAGAAAGTAAATGTCAAAGCCCCCAGTCCTACCGTACCTGCCTACCCACCTAACTTAGCACCTGGTATGCTAATCAAAATACAGAGGGTGATCTGCCCAGGTCTTACCTAGTGTGCATAGACATAGTACATACTACGGGTTATGTATGCCCGCAGGCCTCTTGCCTAAGCACCCCTAGGTGCCTTCACCTTCCCCTCTGGGAACAAAAACAGAATAATAAACTATTTCAATAATCAAAACAGTCCTTTGGACATAAACATACCACCGCAGGACCAGCTACTTCACACACAAAAAAAACTGAGAAACTACTAACACAGCACATCAAAGAATCTCTTTCTCTGTCTGAGCAACAAACAAACACAGAACATTACGATCAATCAGCTCTCTCAGCAACAACTAACATAGTACATACAAAATCTCTTTCTGAGAAATAACCAGCATATGATATAACCCTAAACTCTCTTCTGAGCAACAGAACACTGGCTTATATAGCTGGAGAAGGAGTCGGTAATTGAAGACAGCTGTTTCTGACGAGAGGGCGGGGTCAGCTCCAATCATCAAATGGGGCCAACCAATCAGCTGCTTGGGGGAATTTCAGGAAGTGTTGGTGTATACATACTGGAGAGGGAATGCAAAACAACGACGCTGGACAGAGTGGAATCAGGTGTATCAAAAAGGCAGTTTATTGAGTCAAAGATATCTTGTCCTGCCGTTTATCGTGCACGGACCTAAGCAATGTGACTCTGTGAGAAGTCAGAATAATTAGGCTGCCTCGCCAGAGTTTACAACAGAATGTATAAACAGAATAATGTAGGTGGAGTCTCGTCGTGTTGGTCTTCTGACTGGTCCTGAAGAGTTGGAGGCGGGCCTGCTCTAGCGCCCCATTAGTGCACAGCGGAGTCTTCTGCTGTTGGCACCCGACCAGTAGAGGGGGTAGAGTGTGAGTGTACAGTGCTCATGAAATGTTTGTGTGTCAAGGAATCAAGGAAACATAAGATAGGGGAAACTAGCAGTATCTGCTTTAGGCGAAGGTGTTTCCTGTTTATGCAGGAGTGCATGTAGGGTTCAATGTCAGTGAGATAGTTTGGCACTCTAAGCTCGTTAGTGTTGCAGGATGCTCTTTGTAGTTTACAGGGGAGTATATGTGCGTGATGGCAGCTGTGTGTCCTTCGGATAATCATGTTATTGCACGTAGGCTCTAAACTTGACTGAGGGCACTGGGCCCAGAGTTATCTGAGGGCATCCGGTTTAACCAGAGCTTTGGTCTGCTAGTAATGCTTGATATTGGATTATTTATATAACAGAAGTCATCCTGAAACACACACAAACAAAACCACAACACAGAAACTGGGGAACGTAACAGCAAATGACCTCTAACCTGTACCTCCCCCATCTAATGAACCATTGCATTTCTGTAATCATTTTTCTATCAGGACTGCCGAAATGTGCCTAATATGTTTATTAATAACTTATCATGTTCAAAATGATGCACTCTCCTGAAACAATAGCATGGTATTCTTTCACTGTAATAGCTACTGTAAATTGGACTGTGCAGTTAGATGAACAAGAATTTAAGCTTCTGCCAATATCAGATATGTCTATGTCCTGGGAAATGTTCTTGTTACTTACAACCACATGCTAATCACATTAGCCTACGTTAACTCAACCGTCCCGTGGAAGGGACACCGATCCTGAAGAAGAACAAATTCTTATTTACAATGACGGCCTACCAAAAGGCAAAAGGCTGGGATTTAAAATAAAAATATAGGTCAAAACACATCACGACAACACTACATAAAGAGAGATCTAAGACAACAACATAGCAAGGCAGCAACACAACATGACAACAACATGGTAGCAACACAACACGGTAGCAGCACAAAACATGGCACTAACATTATTGGGCACAGACAACAGCACAAAGGGCAAGAAAGTAGAGACAACAATACATCACACAAAGCAGCCACAACTGTCAGTAAGAGTGTCCATGATTAAGTTTTTGAATAAAGAGATTGAGATAAAACTGTCCAGTTTGAGAGTTTGTTGCAGCTCATTCCAGTCGTTCTTGCAGCGAACTGAAAAGACAAGCGACTCAGGGATGTGTGTGCTTTGGGGACCTTTAACAGAATCTGACTGGCAAAACCGGTGTTGTATGTGTAGGATGAGGGCTGCAATAGATATCTCAGATAGGGGCGAGTGAGGCCTAAGAGGGTTTTCTAAATAAGCATCAACCAGTGGGTCTTGCGACGGGTATACAGAGATGATCAGTTTACAGAGGAGTATAGAGTGCAGTGATGTGTCCTATAAGGAGCATTGGTGGAAAATCTGATGTCCGTATGATAAAGACCATCTAGCTGCTCAAAAGCACCCTTACCTGCCTATCTATAAATGATGTCTCCGTAATCTAGCATGGGTAGAATGGTCATCATCAGGGTTAGTTTGGCAGCTGGGGTGATAGAGAAGAGATTACAATAGAGGAAACCAAGTCCAGATGTAACTTTAGCCTGCAGCTTTGATGTGTGCTAAGAGAAGGATAGTGTACCATCTAGCCATACTCCCAAGTACTTGTATGAGGTGACTACCTCAAGCTCTAAACCCTCAGAGGTAGTAATCACACCTGTGGGAAGAGGGGCATTCTTCTTATCAATCCACATGACCTTTGTTTTGGAGGTGTTCAGAACAAGGTTAAGGGTAGAGAAAGCTTGTTGGACACTAAGAAAGCTTTGTTGTAGAGCGTGTAGAATAGAATAGAATACAACTTTATTTTCCATCCAGGATGGACATTTTTCTTTGGCATCACCTTCTATTAAAATAATCACATACACATACATTCTCACATCAGACACATTTAAACCAGTCAGTCCATCATGTTGCATACACTAACAACATAGAGGACATGAATACATTCACTCACAAACGACCACTGTCCCAACTGCACTAGATAGATAAGTACATATACGATACAATTTACTTTGCATTTAGTAGACCTACAGCACAAGCAACAACTTAATGTTTGAACACGTTCTTCTTGGCCATGGGCATTCTGAATCGTCGGCCAGACGGAAGCCTCTCGAACTGAGGGTGTAGAGGGTGGGAGGGGTCGCCAACGACAGCCAGTGCCTTCTTTTTGGTTGCCTTTGTGGAACAGAATGCTCAAATGTGCCTGTGGTCGAGCAATTACTTTACTGGCTGTGTTTACTATTCTGGTCAGTTTGATTTTGCTCCTCACACTCAGATTACCATACCAGACTCTCATACTGAACGTGAGGATGCTCTCCACCTAAGACTGATAAGACTGTATCATCTGCATATAAATGGATGAGAGAACTTCCTACTGCCTGAGCTATGTTGTTGATGTAAATTGAGAAGAGCGCGGGGCCTAGGATCGAGCCTTGGTGTACTTCCTTGGTGACAGGCTGTGGCTGAGACAGCAGATGTTCTGACTTTATACACTGCATTCTTTGAGAGAGGTAGTTAGCAAACCAGGCCAAAGACCCTTCAGAAACACCAATACTCCTTAGCTGGCCCACAAGAATGGAATGGTCTACTGTATCAAAAGCTTTGGCCAAGTCAATAAAAATAGCAGCACAACATTGCTTAGAATCAAGGACAATGGTGACATCATTGTGGACCTTTAAGGTTGCAGTGACACATCCATAACCTGAGCAGAAACCAGCTTGCATACCAGAGAGAATACTACAGACATCAAGAAAGCCAGTCAGTTGATTATTGACAAGTTTTTCCAACACTTTTGATAAACAGGGCAAAATAGAATTAGGCCTATAACAGTTAGGATCAGCTTGATCTCCCTCTTTAAATAAAGGACGAAAAAGTAAAGGGTCTGTATGTATACTTATGTAAGTGTGATATTTCTGTTTTTTATTTTTAAGAAATGTGCAAAAATTTCAGAAAAATGTTGTTTCTTTGTCATTATGGGGTATTGTGTGAAGATAGGAAAATAATATTTTATATCAAGTTTATAATAAGGCTATAAAGTAACAAAATGTGGAAAAAGTCAAGGGCTCTGAATATTTTCCAAATGCACTGTATATGTTAACCCTTGGCAGCGTTATCAGAAAGCACTACATTGATCCTCAATGCTGCACAGACCATACACAAGTTTACATGTCTGTGTCACCAGAGGATTTTAGCTCCACGGATAAAATTTTGCTCCACGGATAAATTATTATAACTTCCTCCAGCTACATGAAGACAAGGCCGCGGTACTTACTGTTGGAGCCAAAGCACAGAGAGAGAATATAGCCACACATTTTAATTCACAGGAAACAAAGATAAAACCCCACATAAAAAATCTCGGTGGTATTTTAGATTTGGAACTAAATTTGAAATCACATGTTAGGAATGTGACCAAAATAGCTTTTAACCACCTGAGGAACATTGCCAAGTTGCGGCCGTTTCTCTCTCAGGCTGATACAGAAAGACTCACCCATGCTTTTCTTACAAGCAGGCTTGACTACTGTACTGCTCTCCTGTCTGGCCTACCCAAGAATGCCATTGGTCAACTGCAAAACATACAGAATGTTGCAGCACGGGTACTGACCAAGACCAGACGTAGAGCACACATCACATCGGGTTTAAGGTCTCTGCTCTGGCTGTCTGCGAGTTTTAGAATTCATTTTAAGATTCTTCTATTGTTTTTTAAATCAATCCACAATTATGAACACCAATACATGTCACACATGCTTTTAAGTTAAGTTTTGTATCCAGTAGGTCCCTCAGGTCCTCTGGCACTGGCCTTTTAACTATTCCAAAGAGTAGAACCAAGAGGCATATGTGTAACGACGCTCCTCTTCGTCTGATGATGAGGAATAGGAATTATTGGACCAACATGCAGTGTGGTAGGTGTTCATTGTAAATTTAATTAAATAAACTGAACACTGAATGACAAAAAAACAACAAAGAGATTGAACGACACGAAACAGTCCTGTAAGGTGAAAAAACACAAAACAGGAAACAACTACCCACAAACACAGGTGGGAACAGGCTACCTAAGTATGGTTCTCAATCAGAGACAACGATTGACAGCTGCCTCTGATTGGGAACCATACCAGGCCAAACACATAGAAATACAACACACATAACAAAACATAGAATGCCCACCCCAACTCATGTCCTGGCCAAACTAAAATAGAGACATAAAAAAGGAACTAAGGTCAGGACGTGACAGCATGGAGAGGCAGCCTTTAGTTATTATATACCCAGTCTTTGGATTAGCCTGCCAGAGAAACTGAGGGGAGCCGAAACTGTGGACATAATTAAAAGAGATCTTAAATACATATGTATAGCTTTGCTTTTAGGGTGCTTTTTAGTTCCGTTTGTGTCATTATTTGTGTCTGTGTCATTATTTTCTTTTTTTAATCTTATGTTTGTTGTATAGTAAATATTTCAGCTTTTATTTACATTTTTATATTTGTTTTTCCTGTAAAGCATATTGCATTTCATTCCATGTCTGACATTTGCTGTATAAATAAAGCTTGATTTGATTTGCTTCATACATGTTTCTGTGAACACATACACACATAGTCACTGTTCTATTACCAATGGCAGTTCGGATAGGTAATTTCTGACACACAAACAGGTACAATGTTGAAGTTTAAATATGTCAGATAAAACCTACCCAATTATGGTCCCTCCATCAAACAACTGAGTCTGCAGTCTGGCATCTACAGTCTATCTGTATAAATAGGCAGAGTTGAGGCAGAGTTCATCAGTGACACATGGACTGAAAAGAGTGTTGCAAATACTGGATATTTCTGCTGTACTGTATTATTAGTAATCACTTTCAGTCGCACATTGTGGATGTGTTGAGTGCCAGGTCTCTCTCGACTCAGAGACGTCAGTATCAAGCCTGTCTGTTTGTCAGGACTCCATCACATCCTCTTGCAAGTCTCCAAGTGCTGGCTCCATAGATTCTATTTATTACTGTTTTATTTAACCTCTATTTAACTAGGCAAGTCAGTTCAGAACAAATTCCTATTTACAATGACGGCCTATCAAAGACAAAAAGGCCTCATGCGGGGATGGGCTCTGGGATTAAATAAAAATATAAATAAATACAATATAAATATAGACACACATCATGTTAAACACAGTGATCAGACTGGTTCCACTAGGCTAGGTTATGAAGGTGAATTGGGATAAAACTCCAGGTCAAATGTCACCAACCCGACTCAAGTGTCCTCCCTCTTCCATTTATAGGAATGCTCACAGTGAGGCCATGTCTGTGTGATGCTGAGGGGCCCCTTACTGGTCTTCTCTATGTTGCAAACAATAGACAGCCAAGTAGTAAATTGCATTTTGTTATTAAGAAAGGCAAATGCTTTTTGATACCGCACTTCACAACCAAAATGACTCTACTACTTGTATCTGCTTGTTTGGGTAATTACCCTACTAATTTATCAAACCATGTATTTTTATGCAACGTTTCACATAACAGACATTACCATTGTTGATGAAGCCATCTGTGTCTTCATGGCAGCAACTCAGGTCAAGCTAATTCTAGGTCGTCACTAATTACCACAGCCACAAAGTCGTAAATGTGATTTTAAATGTAACCGTTGCCCACCAAGCTAGCGTTAATGTTGCAGAGTTGGGGACCGACAAACTACCACCACTTTTCCGCATGTGTCACGCCCTGACCTTAGAGAGCCTTTTTATTTCTCTATTTGGTTAGGTCAGGGTGTGATTAGGGTCGGCATTCTAGGTTTTCTGTTTCTATGTTGGTGTGTCTGATTCCCAATCGGAGGCAGCTGTCTATCGTTGTCTCTGATTGGGAATCAGATATAAGTTGTCAGTTTCCTTTTGGGTTTTGTGGGATCTTGTCTTTGTTTGTTGCTTTATGCACGACTAGCTTTACATTTGTGTTCATTGTTTTTTCCCGGTGTTACGTTTTCAAATAAAGAGAGAATGTACGCCTACCACACTGCACCTTGGTCACGGTCATTTATTTACATTTACATTTAAGTCATTTAGCAGACGCTCTTATCCAGAGCGACTTACAAATTGGTGCATTCACCTTAAGACATCCAGTGGCACAGCCACTTTACAATAGTGCATCTAAATCTTTTAAGGGGGGTGAGAAGGATTACTTTATCCTATCCTAGGTATTCCTTAAAGAGGTGGGGTTTCAGGTGTCTCCGGAAGGTGGTGATTGACTCCGCTGTCCTGGCGTCGTGAGGAGTTTGTTCCACCATTGGGGGCCAGAGCAGCGAACAGTTTTGACTGGGCTGAGCGGGAACTGTATTTCCTCAGTGGTAGGGAGGCGAGCAGGCCAGAGGTGGATGAACGCAGTGCCCTTGTTTGGGTGTAGGGCCTGATCAGAGCCTGGAGGTACTGAGGTGCCGTTCCCCTCACAGCTCTGTAGGCAAGCACCATGGTCTTGTAGCGGATGCGAGCTTCAACTGGAAGCCAGTGGAGAGAGCGGAGGAGCGGGGTGACGTGAGAGAACTTGGGAAGGTTGAACACCAGACGGGCTGCGGCGTTCTGGATGAGTTGTAGGGGTTTAATGGCACAGGCAGGGAGCCCAGCCAACAGCGAGTTGCAGTAATCCAGACGGGAGATGACAAGTGCCTGGATTAGGACCTGCGCCGCTTCCTGTGTGAGGCAGGGTCGTACTCTGCGGATGTTGTAGAGCATGAACCTACAGGAACGGGCCACCGCCTTGATGTTAGTTGAGAACGACAGGGTGTTCTTAGCGCTCTGGGAGGAGGACACAATGGAGTTGTCAACCGTGATGGTGAGATCATGGAACGGGCAGTCCTTCCCCGGGAGGAAGAGCAGCTCCGTCTTGCCGAGGTTCAGCTTGAGGTGGTGATCCGTCATCCACACTGATATGTCTGCCAGACATGCAGAGATGCGATTCGCCACCTGGTCATCAGAAGAGGGAAAGGAGAAGATTAATTGTGTGTCGTCTGCATAGCAATGATAGGAGAGACCATGTGAGGTTATGACAGAGCCAAGTGACTTGGTGTATAGCGAGAATAGGAGAGGGCCTAGAACAGAGCCCTGGGGGACACCAGTGGTGAGAGCGCGTGGTGAGGAGACAGATTCTCGCCACGCCACCTGGTAGGAGCGACCTGTCAGGTAGGACGCAATCCAAGCGTGGGCCGCGCCGGAGATGCCCAACTCGGAGAGGGTGGAGAGGAAGATCTGATGGTTCACAGTATCGAAGGCAGCCGATAGGTCTAGAAGGATGAGAGCAGAGGAGAGAGAGTTAGCTTTAGCGGTGCGGAGCGCCTCCGTGATACAGAGAAGAGCAGTCTCAGTTGAATGACTAGTCTTGAAACCTGACTGATTTGGATCAAGAAGGTCATTCTGAGAGAGATAGCGGGAGAGCTGGCCAAGGACGGCACGTTCAAGAGTTTTGGAGAGAAAATAAAGTAGGGATACTGGTCTGTAGTTGTTGACATCGGAGGGGTCGAGTGTAGGTTTTTTTCAGAAGGGGTGCAACTCTCGCTCTCTTGAAGACGGAAGGGACGTAGCCAGCGGTCAGGGATGAGTTGATGAGCGAGGTGAGAAGGTCTCCGGAAATGGTCTGGAGAAGAGAGGAGGGGATAGGGTCAAGCGGGCAGGTTGTTGGGCGGCCGGCCGTCACAAGACGCAAGATTTCATCTGGAGAGAGAGGGGAGAAAGAGGTCAGAGCATAGGGTAGGGCAGTGTGAGCAGAACCAGCGGTGTCGTTTGACTTAGCAAACGAGGATCGGATGTCGTCGACCTTCTTTTCAAAATGGTTGACGAAGTCATCTGCAGAGAGGGAGGAGGGGGGAGGGGGAGGAGGATTCAGGAGGGAGGAGAAGGTGGCAAAGAGCTTCCTAGGGTTAGAGGCAGATGCTTGGAATTTAGAGTGGTAGAAAGTGGCTTTAGCAGCAGAGACCGAGGAGGAAAATGTAGAGAGGAGGGAGTGAAAGGATGCCAGGTCCGCAGGGAGGCGAGTTTTCCTCCATTTCCGCTCGGCTGCCCGGAGCCCTGTTCTGTGAGCTCGCAATGAGTCGTCGAGCCACGGAGCGGGAGGGGAGGACCGAGCCGGCCTGGAGGATAGGGGACATAGAGAGTCAAAGGATGCAGAAAGGGAGGAGAGGAGGGTTGAGGAGGCAGAATCAGGAGATAGGTTGGAGAAGGTTTGAGCAGAGGGAAGAGATGATAGGATGGAAGAGGAGAGAGTAGCGGGGAGAGAGAGCGAAGGTTGGGATGGCGCGATACCATCCGAGTAGGGGCAGTGTGGGAAGTGTTGGATGAGAGCGAGAGGGAAAAGGATACAAGGTAGTGGTCGGAGACTTGGAGGGGAGTTGCAATGAGGTTAGTGGAAGAACAGCATCTAGTAAAGATGAGGTCGAGC
This sequence comes from Oncorhynchus keta, assembly GCF_023373465.1. NCBI lineage: Eukaryota > Metazoa > Chordata > Actinopteri > Salmoniformes > Salmonidae > Oncorhynchus > Oncorhynchus keta. Next base: position 28,143,083 of record NC_068444.1, on the reverse strand, counting down.
GTATTGCCTGCCTTGTGAGTAGGGGGAAGGTGAGAGGGTGAGGTCAAAAGAGGAGAGGAGTGGAAAGAAGGAGGCAGAGAGGAATGAGTCAAAGGTAGACGTGGGGAGGTTAAAGTCGCCCAGAACTGTGAGAGGTGAGCCGTCCTCAGGAAAGGAGCTTATCAAGGCATCAAGCTCATTGATGAACTCTCCGAGGGGACCTGGAGGGCGATAAATGATAAGGATGTTAAGCTTGAAAGGGCTGGTAACTGTGACAGCATGGAATTCAAAGGAGGCGATAGACAGATGGGTAAGGGGAGAAAGAGAGAATGACCACTTGGGAGAGATGAGGATCCCGGTGCCACCACCCCGCTGACCAGATGCTCTCGGGGTGTGCGAGAACACGTGGGCGGACGAAGAGCAGTAGGAGTAGCAGTGTTATCTGTGGTGATCCATGTTTCCGTCAGTGCCAAGAAGTCGAGGGACTGGAGGGAGGCATAGGCTGAGATGAACTCTGCCTTGTTGGCCGCAGATCGGCAGTTCCAGAGGCTACCGGAGACCTGGAACTCCACGTGGGTCGTGCGCGCTGGGACCACCAGATTAGGGTGGCCGCGGCCACGCGGTGTGGAGCGTTTGTATGGTCTGTGCAGAGAGGAGAGAACAGGGATAGACAGACACATAGTTGACAGGCTACAGAAGAGGCTACGCTAATGCAAGGAGATTGGAATGACAAGTGGACTACATGTCTCGAATGTTCAGAAAGTTGAGCTTACGTAGCAAGAATCTTATTGACTAAAATGATTAAAATGATACAGTACTGCTGAAGTAGGCTAGCTGGCAGTGGCTGCGTTGTTGACTTTGTAGGCTAGCTGGCAGTGGCTGCGTTGTTGACACTACACTAATCAAGTCGTTACGTTGAGTGTAATAGTTTCTACAGTGCTGCTATTCGGGGGCTAGCTGGCTAGCTAGCAGTGTTGATTACGTTACGTTGTGTTAAAAGAACGACAATAGCTGGCTAGCTAACCTAGAAAATCGCTCTAGACTACACAATTATCTTTGATACAAAGACGGCTATGTAGCTAGCTATGTAGCTAGCTACGATCAAACAAATCAAACCGTTGTGCTGTAATGAAATGAAATGAAAATGTGATACTACCTGTGGAGCGAAGCGGAATGCGACCGGGTTGTTGAGTGCAGAAGTTCTATTCGGAAGACGTTGGCTAGCTAGCAGTGTCTCCTACGTTAAGGACGACAAATAGCTGGCTAGCTAACCTCGGTAAATTAAGATAATCACTCTAAGACTACACACTCTAAACTACACAATTATCTTGGATACGAAGACAGCAAAGACAACTATGTAGCTAGCTAACACTACACTAATCAAGTCGTTCAGTTGAGTGTAATAGTTTCTACAGTGCTGCTATTCGGTAGACGGTGGACGTTTGCTAGCTGGCTAGCTGCTGGGCAGATAGCAGTGAGACTACGTTAGGACGACGAAATACGATAATTACGCAATTATCTTTGATACAAAGACGGCTATGTAGCTAGCTAAGAAGAAATTGCTAAGATTAGACAAATCAAACCGTTGTACTATAATGAAATGTAATGAAAAGTTATACTACCTGCGGACCGAAGTGCGGATGCAACCGCTCGCCCCAACCCGGAAGTTACCGGGTTTATCATTCGACGACGAGCGTAACAGCATGCTAGGTCCTTCAGCAGGGCTTGCAAGACATAGAACTTTGTCTGTGGAGGCATGCTCAATCCGTATAGGGCTTTACAGTCTTAAACGGCCATGATCCTTTGAACGCATTAGGGCAATGAAACAACAGAGCTCCGTTCAATGAAGGAAAGCGAAGTGGGCAGAGACAATTTGCACATTCGCCTTGGCCAAAACGAGCACAATTTGTTGACATAATTGTAACCCATAATTGTAATCCAAACCCAACCTTCAACCTTCCCCGCTCTGCCCTTTCATCGCCATTTACCCGCTCTCCTGATTAATTGCTTTATGCCTCTCTCTAATGTCAATGTGCCTCGTCTACTGCTGTCTTGGCTAGTTTTTATTTCTTTATTTCACTGTAGAGCCCTCAGTACCGCTCAAAATGCCTTAAATAGCTCTTTCGTCCCACCCCACACACATGCAGAGACCTCACCTATGTTAATTGATGCCTCCAGAGACGAAACCTCTCTCATCGTCACATAACGTGTAGGTTTACCTCCACTGTACTCACATCCTACCACACCCTTGTCTCTACATTATGCCTTGAATCTATTCTACCACGCCCAGAAATCTGCTCCTTTTATTCTCTGTCCCCAACGCACTAGACGACCAGTTCTTAAAGCCTTTAGCCGTACGCTTATCCTACTCCTCCTCCGTTCCTCTGGTGATGTAGAGGTTAACCCAGACCCTGTAGCCTCCAGTTGCAGTCCTATTCCCCAGGCGCTATCATTTGTTGACTTCTGTCAATGCATGTTAACATCAGAAGCTTCCTCCGTAAGTTTGTTTTATTCACTGCTTTAGCACACTCCGCCAACCCTGATGTCCTAGCCGTGTCTGAATCCTGGCTTAGAAAGGCCACCAAGAATTCAGAAATTTCCATACCCAACTATAAAATTTTACGTCAAGATAGAACTGCCAAAGGGGGTGGAGTTGCAATCTATTGCAGAAACAGCCTGCAGAGTTCTGTCATGCTATCCAGGTCTGTGCCCAAACAGTTCGAGCTTCTACTTTTAAAAATCCACCTTTCCAGAAATAAGTCTCTCACTGTTGCCACTTGTTACAGACCCCCTCAGCCCCCAGCTGTACCCTGGACACTATATGTGAATTAATGGCCCCCCCATTAATCTTCAGAGTTTTACTGATAGGTGACGTAAACTGGGATATGCTTAACACCCCGGCCGTCCTACAATCTAAGCTAGATGCCCTCAATCTCACCCAAATGATCATGGAACCTACCAGGTATAACCCCAAATCCGTAAACTTGGGCACCCTCAAAAATACCATCCTGCCCAACCTGCCCTCTAAATACACCTCTGCTGTCTTCAACCAGGATCTCAGCAATCACTGCCTCATTGCCTGCATCCGTAATGGGTCCGCAATGGGTCCGCGGTCAAACGACCACCCTTCATCACAGTCAAACGCTCCCTAAAACACTTCAGTGAGCTGGCCTTTCTAATCGACCTGGTCCGGGTATCCTGGAGCTGGTCATGGGTGCACCTCAGCAACGCTCAAGGTCCTAAACGATATCATAACCGCCATCGACAAAAGACAATACTGTGCAGCCATATTCATCGACCTGACCAAGGCTTTCAACTCTGTCAAAGCATTCTTATCGTCAGACTCAACAGCCTTGGTTTCTCAATTGACTGCCTTAACTGGTTCACCAACTACTTCGGAGGGCCTGTTGTCTGGACCTCTGGCAGCCTCTATGGGGGTGCCACAGGGTTCAAGCCTTGGGCCAACTCTTTTCTCTGTATACATCAATGATGTCGCTCTTGCGGCTGGTGATTCTCTGATCCACCTCTATGCAGACGACACCATTCTGTATGTCCATTCTTTGGACACTGTGTTAACTAACTTCCAGATGAGCTTCAATGCCATACAACACTCCTTTCATGGCCTCCAACTGCTCTTCAAGTAAAACTAAATGCATGCTCTTCAATCGATCGCTGCCTGCACCTGCCCGCTCGCCTAGCATCACTACTCTGGACGGTTCTGACTTAGAATACGTGGACAACTACAAATACCCAGGTGTCTGGTTAGACTGTAAACTCTCCTTCCAGACTCATACTAAGCATCTCCAATACAAAATTAAATCTAGAATCGGCTTCCTATTTCGCAACAAAGCATCCTTCACCCATGCTGCCAAACATACCCTCGTAAAACTGACTATCCTACCGATCCTTGACTTCGGCGATGTCATTTAAAAAATAGCCTCCAACATTCTACTCTGCAAATTGGATGCAGTCTATCACAGTGCCATCCATTTTGTCACCAAAGCCCCATATACTACCCACCACTGTGACCTGTATGCTCTCGTTGGCTGGCCCTCACTTCATATTTGTCGCCAAACCCACTGGTTCCAGGTCATCTATAAGTCTTTGCTAGGTAAAGCCCCGCCTTATCTCAGCTCACTGGTCACCATAGCAGCACCCACCCATAGCACACGCTCCAGCTGGTATATCTCACTGGTCACCTCCAAAGTCAATTCCCCCTTTCCTTCCATTTCTCCGGTGCCAATGACTGGAATGAATTGCAAAAATCACTGAACAGGAGACTCCTAGCTCCCTCACAGAGCAGCTTACAGATCATTGCACCTGTACATAGCCCATCTGTAAATAGCCCATCCAACTACCTCATCCCCATATACTTTTTTTCTTCTACTTTGCACCCCAGTATCTCTACTTGCACATTCATCTTCTGCACATCTATCACTCCAGTGTTTATTTGCTAAAGTGTAATTACTTCGCCACTACGGCCTTTTTATTGCCTTACCTCCCTAATCTTACTTCATTTGCACACACTGTATATAGACTTTTCTATTGTGTTATTGACTGTACGTTTGTTTATTCCATGTGTAACTCTGTGTTGTTGTTTGTGCCACACTGCTTTGCTTTAACTTGGCCAGGTCACAGTTGTAAATGAGAACTTGTTCTCAACTGTCCTACCTGGTTAAATAAAGTTGAATTTAATTGTTTTTTTTAAAACTATTTGTGACTCACTGAGGTTCCAAAATCCAGGGAAATGACTTATATAGCCCTTCTTACATCAGCTGATATATCAAAGTGCTGTACAGAAACCCAGCCTAAAACCCCAAACAGCAAGGATTGCAGGTGTAGAAGCACGGTGGCAAGGAAAAAGTCCCTAGAAAGGCCAAAACCTAGGTAGAAACCTAGAGAGGAACCAAGCTATGAGGGGTGGCCAGTCCTCTTCTGGCTGTGCGGGTGGAGATTATAACAGAACATGGCCAAGATGTTCAAATGTTCATAAATGACCAGCATGGTCAAATAATAATAATCAGTAATTGTCGAGGGTGCAACAAGTCAGCACCTCAGGAGTAAATGTCAGTTGGCTTTTCATAGCCGATCATGAAGAGTATCTCTACCGCTCCTGTTGTCTCTAGAGAGTTGGAAACAGCAGGTAACACGTCCGGGGGACAGGTAACACGTCCGGTGAACAGGTCAGGGTTCCATAGCCGCAGGCAGAACATTTGAAACTGGAGCAGCAGCACAGCCAGGTGGACTGGGGACAGCAAGGAGTCATCATGCCAGGTAGTCCTGAGGCATGGTCCTCGGGCTCAGGTCCTCTGAGAGAGAGAAAGAAAGAAAGAAAGAAAGAAAGAAAGAAAGAAAGAAAGAAAAAAAGAAAGAAAGAAAGAAAGAAAGAAAGAATTAGAGAGAGCATACTTAAATTCACACAGGACACGGGATAAGACAGGAGAATGACTCCAGATATAACAGACTGACCATAGCCCCCCGACACAAACTACTGCAGCATAAATACTAGAGGCTGAGACAGGAGGGGTCAGGAGACTCTGTGGCCCCATCCGATGATACCCCGAACAGGGCCAAACAGGCAGGATATAACCCCACCCACTTTGCCAAAGCACAGCCCCCACACTACTAGAGGGATATCTTCAACCACCAACTTACCATCCTGAGACAAGGCTGAGTATAGCCCACAACGATCTCTGCCACGGCACAACCTTTCCGTTCACCTTCACACTCCTGGGCCAGACTACACTCAATCATATGACCTACTGAAAAGATGAGTCTTCAGTAAAGACTTAAAGGTTGAGACCGAGTCTGCGTCTCTCACATGGGTAGGCAGACCATTCCATAAAAATGGAACTCTGTAGGAGAAAGCCCTGCGTCCAGCTGTTTGCTTAGAAATTCTAGGAACAGTAAGGAGACCTGCGTCTTGTGACCGTAGCGTACGTGTAGGTATGTACGGCAGGACCAAATTGGAAAGATAGGTAGGAGCAAGCCCATGTAATGCTTTGTAGGTTAGCAGTAAAACCTTGAAATCAGCCCTTGCCTTAACAGGAAGCCAGTGTAGGGAGGCTAGCACTGGAGTAATATGATCAAATGTTTTGGTTCTAGTCAGGATTCTAGCAGCCGTATTTAGCACTAACTGAAGTTGATTTAGTGCTTTATCCGGGTAGCCGGAAAGTAGAGCATTGCAGTAGTCTAACCTAGAAGTAACAAAAGCATGGATTAATTTTTCTGCATCATTTTTGGACAGAAAGTTTCTGATTTTTGCAATGTTACGTAGATGGAAAAAAGCTGTCCTTGAAACAGTCTTGATATGTTCGTCAAAAGAGAGATCAGGGTCCAGAGTAACGCCGAGGTCCTTCACAGTTTTATTTGAGACGACTGTACAACCATCTAGATTAATTGTCAGATTCAACAGAAGATCTCTTTGTTTCTTGGGACCTAGAACTGGCATCTCTGTTTTGTCTGAGTTTAAAACTAGAAAGTTTGCAGCCATCCACTTCATTATGTCTGAAACACAGGCTTCTAGCGAGGGCAATTTTGGGGCTTCACCATGTTTCATTGAAATGTACAGCTGTGTGTCATCCGCATAGCAGTGAAAGTTAACATTATGTTTTCGATTGACATCCCCAAGAGGTAAAATATAGAATGAAAACAATAGTGGTCCTAAAACGGAACCTTGAGGAACACCGTCATTTACAGTTGATTTGTCAGAGGACAAACCATTCACAGAGACAAATTTAAACTTTGCAGTCAATTTTGACACTAGAAGAAGTATTTCTGACTCATATCAATGCCACATGTAGGCCATTTAAAAGGGATTATTTGCTTTTTAGGGGCACTTGCTCTTCAAGTATTTTTTCTCCAATTTATGCTTTGGCCACAAATACGAGCATTATTTGGGTATGAGTTAACAGAATATGAACTTTTAAATGTGTGATTTTCCCTTGACAGTTACTGTACTTTAAAATCAAAGAACCCTTTAATTATTTGAAATAACCTACAAACAGTCATTTCAAGGGTTAGGCCTACACCAAAAACCTGGTTGTTACATACAGCGGTGTAAAGTGCTTAAGTAAAAATACTTTAAAGTACTACTTAAGTAGTTTTTTGGGGTATCTGTACTTCACCATTTATATTTCTGACTACTTTTTCTTTTACTACACTACATTCATAAAGAAAATTATGTACTTTTTACTCCATACATTTTCCCTAACACCCAAAAGTACTAGTTACAATTTGAATACTTAGCAGTACAGGAAAATGGTCCAATCCACACACTTATCAAGAGAATGTCTCTGGTCATCTCTACTACCTCTGATCTGGTGGACTCACTAAACATAAATGCTTCCTTTGTAAATTATGTCTGTGTTGGAGTTGGCCCTAGCTGTCAAAAAAAAGGAATACCGAAAGGAAATTGTGCTGTCTGGTTTGCTAAATATAAGGAATTTGATGTGTAGCATTTACTTTTACTTTGTACATTTACTCAAGTATGAAAATGTAGTACTTTTTCCACCACCATACTTAAGTATTATTTAAAATGTGATACTTTTAGACTTTTACTGAAGTAGTATTTTACTGGGTTACTTTCACTTTTACTTGAGTCATTTTATATTAAGGTCTCTTTAATTTTAGCATGACAATTGAGTACTTTTTCCACCTCTGGTTAGATATTTATATTAGCCATTATCCACCATCAAGCCATTGATGTATGCTACAGTATCTACCAGTAATGAATAGATTTTTGAAAGGGGATTATCTTTGTCTTGAGCATGGTTCCACTGCATGTGCCTTTGCTAAATGGTTTTTGTAGCTGGCTTTGTGAATGGCTTTTTAATTAGTCTGAATGTACAATCGCATCTGTTTTAGTGCAGCGGATGAGGCCTCGGACTCAGCACACAGGCTTCAAATGGATTTTAGTTCAGGATCCATTCAGCACTTTTCCAGGCGTGGATGGGCTGCCGGTGCACAGAGAAAAAACAAGGTTTGGGTGGGGGGGTGTGAATGAGTGTGAACCATAGGGCCTAATATGGTTTTATATAACATTGACTAACTTTAACAGTGATGTCGACCTGTAAAGATCTTTGATTGAAGCTCATTGTGGTGTTGTGCTCAGCTCATCTCATCTCATAATGAGACTTGTTGTGAAGGCTCTAACCTACCTGGAGTGGGTGATTCAATAGCTCGCTATCCATCTGCTCTCAAAACACTCATCACTCCATTACATTAGTGCACCTTTTCAGTGTGCAATAGCCTATATACCCTCTGGTGAGTAGGCCTATGGTATAACCTTGTAGCTGTCTCTCTTGTTGAGAGACTCTGCTCAGCTTCGATCCCCTGAGTGATGTCATCCTGAAAGGCTTCTTGTGTGCTCAATCATTCATGTGCACTGTGCACATCTCATACAGATATGGTAGTGTCTACACTAGATTTATTATGTGTGATTTTTCTGAAAAACTTTTTCCTGGCGGCTTTTCTTTTCTCTCCGTCTCTGAGGTGTTATTTTTCCTTCCATAAATGATTGGCAGAAGGCAGCTCTGACCGATCCTGATGCCCCCCTCACCCCATAAGTAACTGTTGGGTGTCGACTCTGTGCAGTGACTAGGTGTTGAGGACAGAGGCGAGACTCAAAACAGGAGTAATAATTGGTCAGCAGCCAATCCCCAGTTGCTAGAACTAGGCCTATACCTACCTGATTGTCTCTTCCTCGCCTTGTGAAGCCAAGGTGTTGATGGCGGACCACTGTAGCTATACCAAGGTCCTCCTGTACTTGCTCTGCCAATCACTTCACTGTGTCATTTTCTTGATATTTTCTCTGTGCTTTTTGGCAGATAAGATATTTGACCAAATATATACAGTGGGGCAAAAAAGTATTTAGTCAGCCACCAATTGTGCAAGTTCTCCCACTTAAAAAGATGAGTGAAGCCTGTCATTTTCATCATAGGTACACTTCAACTACGACAGACAAAATGAGGAAAATAAATCCAGAAAAACCCATTGTAGGATTTTTATTTTATTTATTTGCAAATTATGCTGTTCAGCAACGTTCCCCATCCAACCTGACAGAGCTTGAGAGGATCTGCAGAGGAGAATGGGAGAAATTCTCAAAATACAGGTGAGCCAAGCTTATGACGTCATACCTAAGAAGACTCAAGGCTGTAATCGCTGCCAAATGTGCTTCAACAAAGTACAGAGTAAAGGGTCTGAATACTTATGTAAATGTGATATTTCAGGTTTTTTTTTATATAAATAAGCAAACAAGTCTAAAAACCTGTTTTTGCTTTGATATTATATTATTATTATATATAAATAATAATAATAATAATATATGCCATTTAGCAGACGCTTTTATCCAAAGCGACTTACAGTCATGTGTGCATACATTCTACGTATGGGTGGTCCCGGGGATCGAACCCACTACCCTGGCGTTACAAGCGCCATGCTCTACCAACTGAGCTACAGGACCACCCAATATATGTTATGTTATGTTTGCAGATGGATGAGGGGGGAAAAAATAATTGAACAAATTTTAGAATACGATTGTAACCTAACAAAGTGTGGAAAAAGTCAAGGTGTCTGAATACTTTCCGAAGTTACTAATATATATATATATCAAATCAAATCAAATCCAACTATTTGTCTCATGCGCCGAATACAACAAGTGTAGACCTTACTGTGAAATGCTTACTTACAAGCCCTTAACCAACAGTGCAGTTCAAGAAGAGTTAAGAAAATATTGGGTGCTGGTCAGTCAAAAATAATGATGATATTTTTATTTTATTTTTTATTTCACCTTTATTTAACCAGGTAGGCTAGTTGAGAACAAGTTCTCATTTGCAACTGCGACCTGGCCAAGATAAAGCGTAGCAATTCGACACATACAACAACACAGAGTTACACATGGAATAAACAAAACATACAGTCAATAATACAGTAGAACAAAAGAAAACAATAAGTCTATATACAGTGAGTGCAAATGAGGTAAGGAAATAAATAGGCCATGGTGGCGAAGTAATTACAATATAGCAATTAAACACTGGAATGGTAGATTGGCAGAAGATGAATGTGCAGGTAGAGTTACTGGGGTGCAAAGGAGCAAAATAAATAAATAAATAAATACCAGTATGGGGATGAGGTATGTAGATAGATGGGCTGTTTACAGATGGGCTATGTACAGGTGCAGTGATCTGTAAGCTGCTCTGACAGCTGGTGCTTAAAGCTAGTGAGGGAGATGTGAGTCTCCAGCTTCAGAGATTTTTTGCAATTCGTTCCAGTCATGGGCAGGGAGGTAAAGGCAAAAAAAAGGCCATGGTGGCAAAGTAAATACAATATAGCAAGTAAAACACTGGAATGGTAGATTTGCAGTGGAAGAATGTGCAAAGTAGAAATAAAAATAATGGAGTGCAAAGGAGCAAAATAAATAAAATAAATACAGTAGGGAAAGAGGTAGTTGTTTGGGCTAAATTATAGGTGGGCTATGTACAGGTGCAGTAATCTGTGAGCAGCTCTGACAGCTGGTGCTTAAAGCTAGTGAGGGAGATAAGTTTTTCCAGTTTCAGAGGTTTTTGTAGTTCGTTCCAGTCATTGGCAGCAGAGAAATGGAAGGAGAGGCGGCCAAAGAAAGAATTGGTTTTGGGGGTGACCAGAGAGATATACCTGCTGGAGCGCGTGCTACAGGTGGGTGATGCTATGGTGACCAGTGAGCTGAGATAAGACGGGGCTTTACCTAGCAGAGACTTGTAGATAACCTGGAGCCAGTGGATTTGGCGACTAGTATGAAGCGAGGGCCAACCAACGAGAGCGTACAGGTCGCAATGGTGGGTAGTGTATGGAACTTTCGTGACAGAACGGATGGCACTGTGATAGACTGCATCCAGTTTGTTGAGTAGAGTGTTGGAGGCTATTTTATAGATGACATCGCCAAAGTCGAGGATCGGTAGGATGGTCAGTTTTACGAGGGTATGTTTGGCAGCATGAGTGAAGGATGTTTGTTGTGATATAGGAAGCCGATTCTAGATTTAATTTTGGATTGGAGATGCTTAATGTGAGTCTGGAAGGAGAGTTTACAGTCTATCCAGACACCCAGGTATTTGTAGTTGTCCACGTATTCTAAGTCAGAGCCGTCCAGAGTAGGGATGCTGGACGGGCGGGCAGGTGCGGGCAGTAATCGATTGAATACCATGCATTTAGTTTTATTTGCGTTTAAGGTTAGTTGGAGGCCACGGAAGGAGAGTTGTATGGCATTGAAGCTTGTCTGGAGGTTAGTTAACATAGTGTCCAAGGAGGGGCCAGAAGTATACAGAATGGTGTCGTCTGCATAGAGGTGGATCAGAGAATCACCAGCAGCAAGAGCATCATTGATGCATACAGAAAACATAGTCTGCCCGAGAATTGAACTCTATGGCACACCCATAGAGACTGTCAGAGGACCGGACAACAGTTCCTCCGATTTGACACACTTAACTCTATCAGAGAAGTAGTTGGTAAACCAGGCGAGGCAATCATTTGAGAAACCAAGGCTGTTGAGTCTGCCAATAAGAATGTTGTGATTGACAGAGTCGAAAGCCTTGGCCAGGTCGATGAATACGGCTTCACAGTAATGTCTCTTATCGATGGCGGTTATGATGTCATTTAGAACCTTGAGCGTGGCTGAGGTGCACCCATGACCAGCTCTGAAACCATAACGGAGAAGGTATGGTGGGATTCGAAATGGTCAGTAATCTGTTTGTTAACTTGGCTTTCGAAGACCTTAGAAAGACAGGGCAGGATAGATATAGGTCTGTAGCAGTTTGGGTCTAGAGTGTCACCCCTTTGAAGTGGGGGATGACCGCTGCAGCTTTCCAACCTTTGGGAATCTCAGACGTTACGAAAAAGAGGTTGAACAGGCTAGTAATAGGGTTGCAACAATTTCAGCAGATATTTTTAGAAAGAGAGGGACCAGATTGTCTAGCCCGGCTGATTTGTAGGGGTCCAGATTTTGCAGCTCTTTCAGAACATCAGCTATCTGGATTTGGGTAAAGGAGAAATGGTGGGGGCTTTGGCGGGTTGCTGAGGAGGGTGCCAGGCAGTTGACCGGGGTAGGGGTAGCCATGTGGAAAGCATGGCCAGACGTAGAGAAATGCTTATTGAAATTCTCAATTATAGTGGATTTATCGGTGGTGACAGTGTTTCCTAGCCTCAGAGCAGTGGGCAGCTGGGATGAGGTGCTCTTATTCTCCATGGACTTTAGTGTCCTATAACTTTTTTGAATTAGTACTACAGGATGAAATTTTCTGTTTGAAAAAGCTTGCCTTAGCTTTTCTAACTGCCTGTGTATATTTGTTCTTAACATCCCTGAAAAGTTGCATATCACGGGGGCTATTCGATGCTAATGTAACGGATGTGAAACAGCTAGCTGGTTAGCGGTGGTGCACGCTAAATAGCGTTTCAATCGGTGACGTCACTTGCTCTGAGACCTTGAAGTAGTAGTTCCCCTTGCTCTGCAAGGGCCGCAGCTTTTGTGGAGCGATCGGTAACAATGCTTCGTGGGTGACTGTTGTTGATGTGTGCAGAGGGTCCCTGGTTCTCGCCCGGGTATGGGCGAGGGGGCGGTTTAAAGTCATACTGTTACATTGGTGCCGTGACCCGGATCACTGGTTGCTGCGGAAAAGGAGGAGGTCAAAAGGGGGGTGAGTGTAACGGATGTGAAACGTTAGCGGTGGTGCGCGCTAAATAGTGTTTCAATCGGTGACGTCACTTGCTCTGAGACCTTGAAGTAGTAGTTCCCCTTGCTCTGCAAGGTCCGTGGCTTTTGTGGAGCGATGGGTAACGATGCTTTGTGGGTGACTGTTGTTGATGTTTGCAGAGGGTCCCTGGTTCGTGCCCGGGTATGGGCGAGGGGACGGTTTATCAGTTATACTGTTACACTAATGCAGAACGCCACATGATGTTTTTGTGCTGGTCAAGGGCAGACAGGTCTGGAGTGAACCAAGCACTATATTTATTCCTAGTTCAAAATGTTTTGAGAGGGGCATGCTTATTTAAGATGTTGAGGAAGGAATCTACTTCATGAGGATATCTACTTCATGAGTTTGAATCAAGACTGTCACATTTACGACAAGCTTTCCATGATTGAGGTAGCAACTGGTGGTAGTGTCTTCTTATATATATACATTGAACAGAAATATAAACACAACATGCAACAATTTCAACTATTCTAATGAGTTAGAGTTCATATAAGGAAACCGGTCATTTGAAATGAATTCATTAAGCCCTAATATATGGATTTCACATGAGTGTGAATACCAATATGTATCTGTTGGTCACAGATACCTTTAAAAAAAAAGGTAGGAACGTGGATCAGAAAACCGGTCAGTATCTGGTGTGACCATTTGCCTCATGAAGCATGACACATTTCCTTTGCATAGAGTTGATCAGGCTGTTGACTGTGGCCTGTGGAATGTTGTCCCACTCCTCTTTAAATGGCTATGCAAATTTTCTGGATATTGGCTGGAACTGGAACACGCGGTCGTACACGTCAATGTTCAATGGGTAGCATGTCTGGTGAGAATGCAGAGCATGGAACTGGGACATGTTCAGCTTTCAGGAATTGTGTACAGATCCTGAAACATGGGGCCGTACATTATCATGCTGAAACATGAGGTGATGGATGAACGGCACAACAATGTGCTTCAGGATCTCGTCACTGTATCTCTGTGCATTAAATTGCATTGATAAAATGCAATTGTGTTCGTAGGCCATAGCTTATACCTGCCCATACCATAACCCCACCACCACCATGGGGCACTCTGTTTACAATATTGACATCAGCAAACCGCTGTCCCACACAACATCTGTCATCTGCCCGGTACAGTTGAAACAGGGTTTATACCACGAAGAGCACATTTCTCCAGTGCGCCAGTGACCGATTCTGAACTGCAGTTAGGTCAAGACCCTGGTGTAACGATCGTCTGTGGTGGAAGAAGGTGAGGACCAAAGCGCAGCGTGGAAACTGTGTATATTTTTTATATAATAACTGAACACTGAACAAAACAATAAACGACAAACGAACAGTCCCGTAAGGTGAATGGGAAAAAACACTAAACAGGAAATAATCACCCACAAAACACATGTGGGAAAAGGCTACTTAAGTATGATTCTCAATCAGAGACAACGAACGACACCTGCCTCTGATTGAGAACCATACCAGGACAAACACAAAACCACAACATAGAAAAAAGAACATAGGCCCCAACTCACGCCCTGACCAAACTAAAACAAAGATATAACAAAGGAACTAAGGTCAGAACGTGACGACGAGGACGACGAGCACGCAGATGAGCTTCCCTGAGACGGTTTCTGACAGTTTGAGCAGGACTTTTTTGGTTGTGCAAACCTAGAGTTTCATCAGCTGTCCGGGTGGCTGGTCTCAGATGATCCCGCAGGTGAATACGCCGGATGTGGAGGTCATGGGCTGGATTAGAGTGGCCTTTTAATTGTCCTCAGCATTTGAAATAAATCATATTTCTGTGTGTATGGAACATTTTTGGGTTATTTTATTTCAGTTTATGAAACATGGGACCAACACTTCACATGTTGCGCTTATATTTTTGTTCAGTAAAGATACAAAGATATTCTATCTTCACCAGCTGAGCTCTGAGCCCTAATGCCAGTATGCCACACTGTGTCATAGATAACTAATTGGCTGGTTAGTGACTGTTTTGGATGCCACATCCAAAGCCAATCCCACCCGTGGTACATAGCTTCCTGTCTTCCTGTCCGTGCTCCTCTCTTGCTGTTAAGGTGCTATTGCCTTTCAGATTTCCCAGTCAGACGTTGCAGGTGATTCTGCTAATTGTAGTCCTGTGTAGCGCAGTTGGTAGAGCATGGCGCCAGGGTTGTGGGTTCGAGTCCCACAGGGGACCAGTATGAAAAAAACATTAAAATCAATGCAGGCGCTCTGGGTAATTGTGTTTTCTAAATGACGTAAATGTAATGGTTTACCGTACATCCTTTGTTTACCCGCACATCCTTTGGTAGATCACCAGTGTTCTTAAGGCAGGCTGATATAATCAGTGTGGATGGTGGCAATGCTAAACGAGCAACAGTGTATATCCTTATATAGTCCGGTTAGACATCTGTTCCCTTGTCAACTCTACTCACCTCATTTTCCATCATTCCATCGACTTTCCTATCCTCCTTTCCATCATCTTTCCGGCAGTGTCTAGTTTTATCACACCAGGCGGTTCTCGATTTGTCCATGGGTGGTATCAAGATTATTCATAACCCTCTCGCTGTGCCTGTCTGTTTAACAAACTACCTATCCTTTCACCCGTGGCCCCAGCAGCATGTAAGTCAAAAACTTTCCTCCAATCAGGAACTGGAGGAAGTAACCGTCTAAGCGCAGGGTTATTAGGCTATTGGATAAAGAGCCTGCCGGTACAGGTTTGATGGAACTGAACCATATGTGTGAAGCCTTTTCCTAATTTATTTAATACTATTGTTTTTCTAATGATATAGAATTTTGGACTAGTGGACATTGTTTAGCTCATCTATTTCAATTGATTGGTCAATGATAATCTAGTACCAGGTAAATACACAACTCAAAAATGACCTGTCCATCATACAGACCCTACCTTTATGGACTGTAGTTACGTAAACATGCTACAACCAATCCAATCGCGCCATACGTCTGAAGGTATTCTTCTTAACACACTGTCGCTGTCCTTTCAGCACTAACGTGCGTAAAGCCAGGCACACTTAATGTAAACCCAGACTTCAGGTGGTTTTACCATTTCCTAAAACTTTATTTTTCTGAATTTTCTGTCGTATGGATTGAGAACGTTTTGAAACTAAATATATCGATTAATCCGAGATTGACTATGGTATTCCTAGTAGATTCTAGTAGACACCGCTTTCTCGGTGTGCTTTACGCACCGGATTTGAAACGCTTAATCATCGGTTAGGTGTCCCCGCGATTACCCAATAACCTTATTTCACTAAAGCTTAACGACCAAAATACTGCCGCAGGTATGTTATTTCTTTTGAGATTGTTGTGTTTTTACGCACTGGGACTGGGCTATGGGAAGCTTGTACGTGGACAGGATGACACCCCGGGCACCGGAACCCGGCTCCTATGCCGAGTCATCCCCGTCGGCGCCGACACTTGTTTGGTCCCCGTAGGTCCCGAACCTAACGCAGCGGCACAGGAGGAAGAGTTGAGGAACACAGTCATGCAGCTCCGGGAAACGATTCTCCAACAGAAAGAGAATATAGTCAACCAACTTGGGACCATAAACGAGCTGACCGCAAAGCTCTCCCTTTGTGAGTCTGCCTCAGATGGAGGGAAGTATGATAACGGTGGATCTTGGAGTAAAAGCAAAGATAATCAGAACACAATGGGAGATTTACCCAGAGATCCCAATGATACAATCGACAACCTCGGGAAGACCATGCAGAGTCTGAAGGACCGACTAGAAAACCTCGAGGTAAGGCGCATGAGTGGATAGTAACCACATGACTCTGGTTCCTAAATAATGGAAAGGGAATGCTGAAAATGATCGGTGTGAATTAAATACATCTGAAATAGGCCTAATGTTTGTTTTTACATTGTTGGCCCTTGCTTGATCGTCTGCTTATTAAGTCATTGAATCTAAAGTGAACACCGGTTCCCGTGGTCAGCGTTGAGTAGCCATTAACTTTGCTCCTATTTTGACCTGGAGCCTATCCATCTATTTTTGCCACCATGTGGAGGCGTACCCTATATGGATTAGCCTTCTATCTCATTTACCCTCCAGTGATTAAGTTCCCTATGCCGCCTTAATCAACAAATGTTGTATTTCCTCTTAATGGCACAGTAACAACTACAGTGAACAAAATATGTAAACACAACATATAAAGTGTTGGTCCCATGTTTGATGAGCTAAAAACAAAGATGGAAAATAGAAAGGAAAACACACTTCTGCTCAAGCTCCCTGGTGATATTTATTTATAACAATGTTTCGAACATTAGGTCTTCATCAGGCATCCATGTCCCAGGTTGGGGTGGAAGGTCCTATATATAGGGGCAGTACTCAATGACATCACTTCCTGAAACAGGAGGTAAAAAAATATTAACATACAATCTATCAAATTATATGATCATACGCAAGGAATGTGATCAATATTTACAGTAATATACATATATATATACACATACAATATTCAATTAGGATGAAAAAAAGACAACAATTTGGACATTTTGAAACTATAAAAATGGTTTTAAGTTTAACTCCTCGTTAAGGCCAAGAGGAGTGTGTTGAGCCTGTAGATCCAAAAAGATTCCCTTTGAAGAAGTTTCCTCTCAATGTCCCCTCCAGTTTTCCCTTGTCAGTTCATGTGGCCCTTCTGAAGACATACTGGTCTACACACAGTGCACTCGATTTCCACTCAGCCAATGATCTTTGACAATTACACTCTTTGCATAAACCTCTACTGATTGTCTTTGACCAACTTGCGTTTCCTCCACTTATTTAATTGTTTTGTGACATCTTCATCCTCCCCCACAGCAACAGCAGCAGAGAGCCAACACATCGGGAACGTCGTTCCCCAGTGAACTCAGAGACCTGCTGCAGAGCAGGCTGGGAGATCTGGAGAAACAGCTTCTCAGTAAGGTTAACAACCTGGAGGAAGAGAAGTCTCTGCTCTACAACGAGACCGCAGCCCACAGGCAGAAGACTGAGAGCACCCTCAACTCCCTGCTGACCAGGATTAACGAGTTGGAGAAAGGTAAATAACTGGAAATATATGACAGACCTTCTCACATATGCCTGGCAGCATACCACCCTGCATGGCTTGCCTCTGAAGCTAAGCAGGGTTGGTCCTGGTTGGTCCCTGGATGGGAGACCAGATGCTGATGGAAATGGTATTGGGTGGCAGGTAGGGGACAATGCCCTGAGTAGGGTGCCATCTTTTGGATGGGATGTTAAATGGGTATCCTGACTCTATGTGGTCATTAATCTTCTTTGGGATCACTGTCCCTTCCACGGGATGGTTGAGCTAACATATGCTAATGTGATTAGCAAGAGGTTGTAAGTAACAAGAACATTTCCCAGGACATAGACATATCTGATATTGGCAGAAAGCTTAAATTCATGTAAATCTAACTGCAATGTCCAATTTACAGTAGCTATTACAGTGAAAGAATACCATGCTACTGTTTGAGGAGAGTGCACTGTTTTGAACATGAAAAGTTATTAATAAACATATTAGGCACATTTGGGCAGTCTTGATACAAAATGTTGAACAGAAATGCAATGGTTCATTGGATCAGCCTAAAACGTATTACATGCAATGCCGCCATATAGTGGCCAAAATATAAATTGCACCTGGGCTGGAATAATACATTATGGCCTATCTCTTGCATTTCAAATATGATGTTACAAAAAAAAGGCAAAAAAACTGTTTTTTTTCTTCTTTGTATTATCTTTTACCAGATCTATTATGTTGTATTCTCAAACATTCCTTTCACATTTCCACACATTTCAAAGTGGTTCCTTTCAAATGGTACCAAGAACATGCATATCATTGCTTCAGGACCTGAGCTACAGACAGTTAGATTTGGGTATGTCATTTCAGGCAAAAATTGAAAAAAAGGGGCGGATCCTTAATGATCCCATGGCACTTTTTGTAAGAGTAGGGGTCTTAACCCCGGTGTCCTGGCTAAATTCCCCATCTGACCATCATGGGCACTGAATCATCCCCAGCTTCCAATTGGCTCATTCATCCCTCCTCTCCCATGTAACTATTCCCCAGGTTGTTGCTGTAAAAGAGAATGTGTTTTCAGTCACCTTACCGGGTAAAAATAAAATGCACAAACGTCTGTGTACACAATCGGATGACAGGAGTACACACACATGCAGCAGAAACAGGAAGACTCACATATTGTAAACTCAACGGGTCATTCAATCTACTTTCAATTGACCTGCTTTCTAACTGTCACACACTTACTAGTAGAAGTAGTAGAAGACTGAGGCTTTAGATCAAATCTGACAAACATTGGCTTATCATTTTGTTCTCTTATACCAGCATTTCCCAAACTTAGTCTTCGGGACCCCAAGGGGTGCAAGTTTAGGTTTTTGCCCTAACTACACAGCTGAATTAAATTATCAAAGCTTGATGACTAGTTGACAGGTTGAATCAGCTGTAGTGCAAGGGGAGAAAACTAAATGTGCAGCCCTTGTGGTCCCGAGGCCCGAGTTTGGGAAACCCTGTCTTATACTGTCTTACTACATGCATACTGCGTATACAGTATAGAGTTGACTTCATAGACAGCTCTCCCATTGCTTTCTCTGTAGGTGGCGGTGGTTTCAAGTCCCCTGAGCAGTTTAAGTTGGTCCTCCCCCTGCGTACTAACTACTTGTACGGCCGCATGACCAAGAGCCTTCCTGAGATGTACGCCTTCACGCTCTGCATGTGGCTGCGGTCCAGCGCCGGCCCTGGCATAGGCACCCCCTTCTCCTACGGGGTGCCAGGACAGGCCAATGAGATTGTGCTCATCGAGTGGGGCAACAACCCCATAGAACTGCTCATCAATGACAAGGTAAGAGCATTCTAAAAGACTCAATAACTCTCTGTGTTTATCAGTAGTGCTGATATTTGAGGGGGAGCTTACCTTGCTTGACAGGAGTCTTAGTTCTTACTTTTAAACTAGATTTGGCTTTAATGAGGTTGCAGATTTTTTATTTTTGCATGCATGGTCTAAAACAGTGTCTGGTGTTTTATACGACTTTTACCAAACCCTAACCTTTCTCCCTCTAATATGCACCTCTTCTTTCTGTTTGTAAGCATCGTTACCTTCCTTACACTTCTCTGCTATTTTGTTATCTGTCCAGGTGGCTCAGCTGCCTCTGTCGGTGCGTGACGGTAGGTGGCACCACATCTGTATCACCTGGACCACCAGGGATGGTCTGTGGGAAGCCTACCAGGATGGTCAGAGACTGGGGGCAGGGGACAACCTGGCCCCCTGGCACCCCATCAAGCCTGGAGGAGCCATCATACTGGGGCAGGAACAGGTGAATCTGCTGGCTAGTGCCTCCTATCTGTAGTATATATTATTTGTATGTGAAAGATTTTTTACCTATTTTACTCTTGGTTTACTAAACTGCATCCTCAGGTTTTCACAGATTTTAATTGTACAGTAGCTTAGCCATGACCATGAGTCCTGAGCTATAGGTTCTAGTGCAGTGGGTACCAACCGGTCGATCTCCAAGGCATTCGTAGTCGATCACCGAATATTTCTGTAAAAGACAATGATAAAGCCTTTCGTTCTCTTTTTAAAAAATTATGTTGCACTGTTGGTGTTAGGTGCACTTGATTCAGCAGCCCTATCGCTGGGAAGTCAAAGTGTTCCCAGTTTGAACCATTTCCTTAGTCTGAAGGTAGAAGACTCCAGTCACCCAAGTCAGACTGTTCACTCTGATATCGCACTGTAAGCGGTACAGAAGCGCCAAGTCTAGGACCAAAAGGCTCCTTAACAGCTTCTACCCCCAAGCCATATGACTGCTGAACAATTAATCAAATGGTCACCTGGACTACTTACATTGCCCCCCCCCACCTCAACTAACTGTAGCCCCACACATTGACTCACATTTTCTTAATTCTATTTCTTGAACTTGTTGGTTAAGGGCTTATAAGTAAGCATTTCACTAAGGTCAACACCTGTTCTATTTGGCGCATGTGACAAATACGATTTCATTTGAGAACGCCCTCAGAGAGCAAAACAAGTGCACCTATAGGTCTACCGCTGGCCAATAAGATTGCTCAGACCAAAGTGTCTGTACAGTTTCCTCGAGCCATAGGTTGTAAAAAGAAACCTGGAGTGCACAGAAATGTTAATACTGTGAGATTATAAAAACATTTAAAACCAGAGAGAGACTCAACGGATACAGCAAAGAGCTGCTTTTTTTTATAAGTTCATGTGTAAGTTGTTATTCAGCACTTTTAACACTTTTTCAACACTTTTATAAGCCATAATTGAGGAATATTTAACTTTTTCTGGTTATAAAAGTAACAACATGAATTGGTGCATGAGGCAGAGATAATGCAGTGCGACTTGTGTTTCGCTCAGTTGGAAGACTGTGTCCCCTTTGCTCAGCGGAGGAAGGGAGAGCAGAGGGACGGTGAGTCTAGTGAGAGGCAGCCTCACCACTGCTCCCTCCCCTCAGACTGACCATCAGATGCTCTCTCTCCTCAGACTGACCATCAGATACTCCTCCCCTCAGACTGACCATCAGATACTCCCTCCCCTCAGACTGACCATCAGATGCTCTCTCCCCTCAGACTGACCATCAGATGCTCCCTCCCCTCAGACTGACCATCAGATGCTCCCTCCCCTCAGACTGACCATCAGATGCTCCCTCCCCTCAGACTGACCATCAGATGCTCCCTCCCCTCAGACTGACCATCAGATACTCCCTCCCCTCAGACTGACCATCAGATGCTCCCTCCCCTCAGACTGACCATCAGATGCTCCCTCCCCTCAGACTGACCATCAGATGCTCCCTCCCCTCAGACTGACCATCAGATGCTCCCTCCCCTCAGACTGACCATCAGATGCTCCCTCCCCTCAGACTGACCATCAGATACTCCCTCCCCTCAGACTGACCATCAGATACTCCCTCCCCTCAGACTGACCATCAGATGCTCCCTCCCCTCAGACTGACCATCAGATGTTCCCTCCCCTCAGACTGACCATCAGATGCTCTCTCCCCTCAGACTGACCATCAGGTGCTCCCTCCCCTCAGACTGACCATCAGATGCTCCCTCCCCTCAGACTGACCATCAGATGCTCCCTCCCCTCAGACTGACCATCAGATGCTCCCTCCCCTCAGACTGACCATCAGTTGCTCCCTCCCCTCAGACTGACCATCAGATGCTCCCTCCCCTCAGACTGACCATCAGATGCTCCCTCCCCTCAGACTGACCATCAGATACAGGCCATCAGTCCAATAAAATTTAAAAAGCAAATGATGATGTACACTCAGCTGTGCCTCACAAGTAATACGACAAATTATCTATTACCTGAGTTACCTAACATGTTGAAATATAATTTCAAAATGGTCTGAGAAGAACAACATTGGCTGGGCAATTCAAGCATAGCCAATATGCAGTGATAATAATTGGGCCTATAGCCTACTGCACAAACTGCATTGCTACAGAACTGTTTTGAATATGTTAATGTTGCATAGGTTTATGTTTTTAAGTCCTGTTTAAAAAAAAAAAAATCTGAGTGGTAGATATCGGCTTGCTTTTGGACTCAGAAAGTTACCGTGCTGTAACCAATAGGCTATCTATTGGGAAACCGTGCTGTAGAGTGTAGTCCAAATATGAATAGACCAATCGCTAATAAAATTCTAACCATCAGTGACTTGAAAGCAAAACATTGTCTAGAGAGTACAGCATCCTTGAGTGTGACAGGTTGAGCCTGGTGGTACACAGCGAATAGGAGGATGATGTTATTATTGTTGTTTTTAACGAGGCCTGTCGTTTATGGCCTCAACAGGACATAGTGGGCGGGCGCTTTGACGCCACGCAGGCCTTTGTGGGTGAGCTGAGCCAGGTTAACATCTGGGACAATGTCCTGAAGCCATCCGACATCCTCACCATGGCCAACTGCTCCTCCTACACCCCCGGGAACGTGGTGTCCTGGCTGGACAGTGACGTGGAGGTGTTTGGCGGTGGAGCAGCCAAACTGCCTCTAGAGCTATGCCAGGACCGGCTGTCTGAGACTGAGTCTTAGGATGGTTGTCTCAGTCTGTCTGTGACTTGTTCAGATTCATGTTCTTGATTTGATGCATACTGTACATGTTACGTGTAATGCTTGTCATGTATTGTTTGGCTGTTCATGTAAGGAAAGGCTTTGATTGACCTAATTCGAGATGATTCTACTACACCGAGACAGTTATACTCACACACGTGTTGACACTCACATACAGACTTACACACCGGCAGACACAGACTTAATTACACTGGATTTGACATGTGAGGCTGGCTAAGGCTTGCGTGTGGCGTGGGCGGTGTAAGGCACAGATTAGCCGTCCCAGGACTCACATACAGTACAGTAGCCTAAGTCTCCTGGTCTCCTGATAGAGGTCAATATAGCCTCTCCACCTTGACCGGAGACAGCCTAAGCAGATCTAGGCAAATATCAAATCAAACTTGGAAGCCAGGTTTCCATGGTACAACCTATAGCAGAGATGATCAGTGACTAGCTATGATCTTTGAGTTAGTACTGGTAAACATTTCATAGTTATGTGTGGAAGTTGGTGTTCTTGTACTTGTGGCATGTCTGTTGTACTATAATGTTAATAAGGTTTTATTTTCCATTATTACCCATACTGTTTTCAAAACCCCAAGTCAACCTCAATGCCTGCAGCAGGATATGCTGTTGTCTCACAAAACTATTCCATAATTATCATATTGTTGTTTGGGACATGTTGGTTTGTTTAGGTCTACAATGTGTGCAGTGCATAGTTTAAGTACAAACAGAGACTAATTTATATGGGATCATTGTTACTGTTAAATGTGTACATGTAATTTTTTAAGCAGATAAGAACAATTTATGTATGATATGAACAATACGTTAATGTGTACAAGTGTTTCTTTCCATGAAAACAATGTTGGGTGTGTAATGTGTGTAAAGCTATTACACTGCTGACTTTTCATGTGGCCTTCTTTTAAGGATTTTGTGCCAGATGTGCTTTACAAACCTAACCTTTGCTTTGCCAATGAAAATGAATGTGAAAAATGTAGGAAAAATAAAACACTATTTAAAAGCAGTCGACTGTTTATATAGCAGTTACATTTCATAGACCAGTAGCCTTAACCAACAAGTGACCAAAGCCTAGGTGGCATTAGTAATGCTTAATTAAGACATGACAGCAGCTCAAAGATCAACGGTGACATCACAGTCATTTAGGTACACTCCTACACACCAACTCATACAAACTAATGTGAAAACATCTCCCTGACTCTTCAGCAAAATAAATGGAATATGGTTATGAATAGAAGTGGGACAGGGTCAGTGTCCACAGTCTTCTCTGTATCCACATGTTCATGCAATGCAGTCATGTATTACTTATCAAAATCATTCACTTTTTTATTCTATTCTACCAGAGACTATTTCGTTGAAGGCCAGTTTCTGTCTGGAATTCAAAGTCAGGGTAAGTAGCATTACTGAAGTACAAATCAAGTTACTTGATGGCATTGTAAGATACAATTCAAATGCATATGTTTTGGTATAGTCGTGAGCAGCAAGTACAATTGTAAGTAACAAGATACATACAAAGAAATAACAGCCACAGAGGTCTATTGCCTAACAAATACATACATGTTGGAGAACATAAGCATGTAAATATAACAAGTTAAATTGCTAACAAAGAATTGATTTGTTTAGATGTTCTTCTCCATAAAAACATTTGTTATTGTGTTGGTGAGTCACACCCAACCCCAAATTCAGATGCTGCAATAAAATGGTACATCTCAATCAAGTCCATGTCTTTCAGCTCGAGGTCATTAGTCATGTGACTGATGAATTCATCTCTGGTGCTCTGTAGCCCAGACAGAGAGGTGGCTGGCTGCTGTGATGGTGGGGCCTTTAGGTAACAGCCATTAGGACCGTTCCCTACAGTGTTACTGGCAGCTCTCATCTATCATCATAGGTGGATCCAATCCTCTAAAATACCCTGGATGGATACTTTGTTTTAGGGGTCAGACTTCTGGCTGGGTCTTGGGATCATTAAGGCAAATAGTAAAATTGTCAAATGCACACAAACAGAGGAAATGTAAACTGCAGTGGTATCAAATTATAATGAATGAATCAATAGTTCAATGTTACATTATTCATCCTGAACTATCCATTTCTAACAAATGATATCAATATCAATATTTGACTTGAATCAGACAAGCAAAGCCCAAATAAAAAGCGTGTACATGAAGACTAGTTGCAGTACAAGTAGGCGTCAGCTCCAGTCCTGTGCTGCAACAGAAGGGTTTGGACCTCTCCTTTCTCTGCCCTGGACACATACAGTTGAAGTGGGAAGTTTACATACATCTTAGCCAAATATATTTAAACTCAGTTTTTCACCATTTCTGACATTTAATCCTAGTAAAACTTCCCTGTCTTAGATAAGTTAGAATCACCACTTTATTTTAAGAATGTGAAATGTCAGAATAATAGTAGAGAGAATGATTTATTTCAGCTTTCATCACATTCCCACTGGGTCAGAAGTTTCCATACACTCAATTAGTATTTGGTAGCATTGCCTCTAAATTGTTTAACTTGGGTCAAACGTTTCAGGTAGCCTTCCACAAGCTTCCCACAATAAGTTAGGTGAATTTTAGCCCATTCCTCCTGACAGAGCTGGTGTAACTGAGTCAGGTTTGTAGGCCTCCTTGCTCGCACATGCTTTTTCAGTTCTGCCAAAAAAATGTCTATAGGATTGAGGTCAGGGCTTTGTGATGACCACTCCAATACCTTGACTTTGTTGTCTTGAAGCCATTTTGCCACAACTTTGGAAGTATGCTTGGAGTCATTGTCCATTTGGAAGATCCATTTGCGACCAAGCTTTAACATCCTGACTGATGTCTTGAGATGTTGCTTCAATATATCCTCATGATGCTATCTATTTTGTGAAGTACACCAGTCCCTCCCGCAGCAAAGCACCCCCACAACATGATGCTGCCACCCCTGTGCTTCACGGTTGGGATGGTGTTCTTCAGCTTGCAAGCTTCCCCCTTTTCCTCCAAACATAACAATGGTCATTATGGCTAAACATTTCTATTTCTGTTTTATCAGACCAGAGGACATTTCTCCAGAAAGTACGATCTTTGTCCCCATGTGCAGTTGCAAACCGTAGTCTGGCTTTTTTATGGTGATTTTGGAGCAGTTGCTTCTTCCTTGCTGAGCGGCCTTTCAGGTTATGTCGATATAGGACTTGTTTTACTGTGGATTTAGATACTTTTGTCCCTGTTCCCTCCAGCATCTTCACAAGGTCCTTTGCTGTTGTCTGGGATTGATTTGCACTTTTCGCACCAAAGCACGTTCATCTCTAGGAGACAGAACGCATCTCCTTCCTGAGCGGTAAGATGGCTGCGTGGTCCCATGGTGTTTATACTTGTGTACTATTGTTTGTACGTGTGCATATGGTACCTTCAGGCGTTTGGAAACTGAGTTATAAGTGAAATAATCTGTCTGTAAACAATTATTGGAAAAATTACTTTTGTCGTGCACAAAGTAGATGTCCTAACCGACTTGCCAAAACTATAGTTTGTTAACAAGAAATTTGTTGAGAGGTTGAAAAACAAGTTTCAATGACTCCAACCTAAGTGTATGTAAACTTCCCACTTAAACTGTTCAGATCACTACTGATATCAGGGATGTCCTGATGGGGCTGCAGTTCCATTTTAATGCTGGAGTAAGTGGCGTGAATGTACGCAGACATCTGGAACATAATAAATTGTGTCATAGCAATTCCAAACTGAACAAGTACATACACTGCAAAATTGTCACTTGACAGGGCTGCTGACTGCAGCCATCCTTAAGTCTAGGTATAGTTTGCCCCCTTGTGGATAGTGTAGAACAGACTCCTAAGTAATCAAGCAGTGACTTTACTTGAAGAGTGGAAGAAAGTATGCTTTTTTCAAAGTTTTCAAACAGGGCCAAACATTTTTCAACATGACCAGAGATGTCAGTCTCCCACCTGTGTTTTGTTGTTTACTTTCCTCGGGTGACTATAACAGTGATGAAGGTAAGCATTGCCAAGATGATCCCAGCACAGGCAAGGATAAAGAAAAGGTTATTGGAGGCTGTATGAAAACAAACTCAAAAGCCCCTGCAACTCAATGTTTGTGATGGTATCTGGAAAATAGCAGAGGCATGGCAAAATGTAGATTCTCTCTCATTACAGTGAATCCACTGACCTTCCCACAGACTGACCCACACCCCTGGGTCTGAGGCGTATACTATTGAGTGGTGTGTGTTCCGTTAAACAATGTGGTAGAGAGAAACAAAAAAAAATACCATTTCCATTGGAACATTCTGTAATGTTCAATTCACTCCCCTGAACAATGGAGAATGTGGCCTGTTATTGTCATAGATAAATGTATTCTGTGCAAGAGAGTGTCCTCATGGTTCCCTCTACTTTTTTCGTGGTGGAAGGATGAGCAGTTCATGGTCACTGCAGCTGCTGGAAATGCCAGTTCTACAGAAACCTGCCGACATGTGTCCACAAGGACAAACCCAAACTTCAGCCTTTATTCTGCAAAGAACCTCACCTTATCAGTACAAGAAGCTTGGCAGTGTGGCTTGAAATTCTCTTTCTGGATTTCCTCAAGGCCAATGTGATGATTAGGGTAGCCTCGTGGTTAGAGCGTTGGGCTAGTAATCGAAAGAAAGACAAATTTGTCATTCTGCCCCTGAACAAGGCAGTTAACCCACTGTTCCTGGGCCGTCATTGAAAATAAGAATTTGTTCTTAACTGACTTGCCTAGTTAAATAAAGGTTAAAAATATATATATAAAAAATAGAAAGTAACCACAGAGACTAATCAACACCAACTCACACTCAGCTATGCATAGAAACAGCATGATGAGTACTGGCCTAGACAAGAAAAACAGGCAGGATAAAGTGCTTCACTTTATTAATTAGGCTACAGCAAGCACTTAGACACTCATATGTCTGTCTGTAGTAGATAGCACCAGTGGCAATGATAATGTCCAACAACTCACTCATGTAAGGAGACCACCACAGAACAGTAGACCCCTCAGTAAAGTGCTGGAGTACATACATACTGCATATAGTAGTACCACAGTGGGTGGGCCATTGGATATGTAGGTGTGCTTTATGTATGGCACATTTCAAGGTGTACAGCACAGGGACAATGGTATGGATTGGGTCCAGAGCCCAAAGGATATTTTGCCACATCCTGAATCCAGGTAGGATGAAGTTGCTCCTGGACACAAATCTGGGGTTAGTTTATTCTAGATTCGAGCCTATGGGCAACTTCTTCCTGGATCCTACCCAGGGGCTTGTTCCAGTGGGGTAACAATGGTCTGGGGTGGGGTGATGTCACGTAGATCCTGGTTGACCTCTGGTTTGCAGACTGCTGAAGTGGGCCTCCCTCAGGACACTGTTGATGTGGTCATAGGGGGTGTCGTTGCCATAAAGACTCAACGAGGAAATGGAAGGGTCTTCTGGCAAGGGTCTGAGGAGACCCTGGGATGTGCGGTTCTTTGTGTATGTGCTACCTCCTCCCGTTGCCCTCTCAGGACTACTGATACCACTACTGCTGTCACTGCTGGACGACTGGAGGACAGAACGAGAAGAACAGGTATAACTTACAGAAAATACTTGTTGCCCAAACCATCACAAGTATGTGTGTGTGTTCTGTCACCTCAGAGTCCCAAACTTCTTGGCCCAGCTTGGACACCATGACGTGACCCTCCTGCCCACCTCCTGACCTTTTGGCCTGGGGGTTCAGCTGGTCCCCCTCATTGTCTCCACCACGCCGCCGCTTCCTGTACACAGTGAGAGAGTGAGAGTGGCCAGAGAGTAAAAAGTGAGAGAGTGATTAACTTAGAGTGAAAGAGAGGAAGTCTGTGGTCTGTGTGGCTCAGTCAGAAGATCATGGTGCTTGCAACAAAGGCCATGGGTTTGATTCCCACTGGGCCACCCACACTTCAAATGTATACTGTAAGTCCCTTTGGATAAAAGCGTCTACTAAATGGCATATATTATTAGGACTATTTTGAGAGAGCAGGTGTATGTGTGAGAGAACACCAAGTACCCAAAATAGAGAAATAGGCGATCTCAGGCACAGCCTAGTTACAGGAGCAGACGTGCTCAAATTATCAGCCATGGGTATGACAACTTATTGATCAGTACACACAGGGAAGAAAACCACCAAGTGAGATATTAAACTGATACGGTGAGATGAGTTAGCTGCATTTGTCTCTCTTGTAGGCTAACAGTCACTGAGGTCGATAGTAATTCAATAAGGCGTTATTCTAAGAAAGAAACTCACCTGTTTTCTGTCAACATTTGGGAGACGATTGTCTATGGCTTCTTTTTAGTGAGAAAGACGTTCGTTAAGGCCCCTGCCCTGGACACGTCTGAATGTAAACAACTCCTCTCCCTGGAAGAAAATCTATTATCGTACGCACAACAGCTCTCCCCAAACTTACCGCACAAGCTCAGTCAGGGCATTCTGATCTATCTGAATGCTAACGTTATATTGTTGAATAGCCTCCCTGCCCTGTTAGCAAGGTAACAACTCTTGACTGGTTGAGAATTGATCATTCACTGTCCCAGAATATGGCTGCTAATTATGTCAGTCAACTAGCTTCCCTCTCAGTTAACCTTATGCAATGAATTCTATTTCCAGTCTCTCTCTGCTAGTTGGCTACCGTTCACCGTTGTTAGCTAGCTAACGTATAGCCTACGCTACTTTGCTAACAAGCTTGCATAGAAAACTGGCTAAACTATAACGAAACGAGAGATTCCTTCAAACCGTCAATTTAACTCGAGTGTTGAGTTTGACTGATCTCAAATAAGACTATCATTCCATCTTGGTGAAATGACAGATCCGAAAGAAGTACAGTACCAGGAATCCAAGCTAGCGAGTGAGCTGCTGCTGCTAGGAAAAAGACCCAGCTGATAGTATTTACATGACGTTCGATGACGTTCGATCCACTTGAAGCAGAAATCGACCGAATGCCATCTGCAAAATCTAAAGTACCTTTTGCAAATCACATGTAATACCAAATATATTTTTTAGAACTAACCCTCATTGATCTATCTACCTGGGTCACCGACGAAAAATAATGACTGTGTCATTTTGTGTTGTATGTGTGGTTGCTGGTGGTTGCAAAAGTTGACATTTAGAAGTTACTTTTATTCCTCCAGCAGTTCTAGAATTATAGGGGCCATAGTTCAATTTTTGCGTATCTGAATTATATGATTTCTGCATAGTGCAGCTTTAAAAACAAAAAAGTCAGGAGGCGTTCCCAGCTAGCACATTTGGTTCCTTGGAAGTTGTGGGAACGTATGTTTTTTTGCTTCGCGTTGGTTATGGGAACGACGTCATGCATTTCCTGACTAAAAAATATATAGGTTTTTACCAAACATTCTGAGAACAGAAGTGAACATTTTGTCTGGGACTTATTTCTTTCAGTTGCAGGAACGTTTTACTCTGGTTCCTTGAAAGTTTTCCTTGGAGGTTTTATTAGCGCTCTGAGAACAGGTATTATAGGTTCTTTGGAGATTTATAACTTCCCTAAACAGCCTTTTAATAACACTGCTATCTTATTTTGGGCTAACGCCAAGCATAGATAGGACCAATGGAAATGAATTTCCTTATGCATGAATAATGTAAACACATTTATTGCGACCCTGCATCAATCTTTGTCCACTTAAAAAGGTCATACAAGAAGTGTTGTAGTGCTTCCTATGTTGTTGATGTAAATAATATTTCTTGGTCCGTGGTGTGTAATGAGGAGCAAACCGATACTGCGCTTCACACATTTATGAAATAGCTTATTCCAGTTACTAATAAGCATGCACTCATTAAGAAAAGTACTAAAAACAGTTAAATCCCTGTGGATTGATGAGGAATTGAAAAATTTTATTAGTTGAGAAGTATGATGCAAAATTAAATGACAAATAAGTCTGGCTGCACAACCGATTGGCAAACATATTTCAAATGTAGAAATCCTGTGACTAAACAGAATAAAAAGAAGAAACTACACAAACAAAGAAATTACATAAAGAATGATAGTCAAACAACTTGAGCAACTTAAATGACATTGTTGGAAAAAAGTCAAACTCCGCTCCATCATTCATTGAATCAGATGGCTCATTCATCACAAAACCAACTGATATTACCAACTACTTTAATTTTAAAATTCTCATTGTCAAGATTAGTAAACTTAGGCATGACATGCCAGCAACAAACATTGTCACTACGCATTCCCCTCAGGAGACAGAAAATATTTGGCATTGGTCCTCAGATCCTCAAAAAGTTCAACAGCTGCACCATCGAGAGCATTATCAGGCGGTGTCAGAGGAAGGCCCTAAAAAAATTGCCAAAGACTCCAGCCACCATAGTCATAGACTGTTCTCTCTGCTACTGCATGGCAAGCACCAAGTCTAGGTCCTAAAGGCTTCTTGACAGCTTCTACCCCCCCACCCCCATTTTTATGCTGCTGTTACTCTGTTTATTATCTATGCATAGTCACTTTACCTCTACCTACATGTACATATTACCTCGACTAACCTGTGCCCCTGCACATCGACTCTGTACCGGTACCCAAAATATTTTTCTTAAAACTGCATTATTGGTTAAGGGCTTGTAAGTAAGCATTTCACTGTAACATCTACACCTGTTGTATTCGGTGCATGTTACAAATACAATTTGATTGTCATTTTGAATTCCATAAAGTGAGCATGGAAGAGGTGAAAAAATGGTCCTTGTCGATAGACAATGGCAAGCCATTGGGGACTGACAGCTTTGATAGACAATTACTGAGGATAATAGCAGATGATATTGCCTACTAGAAAGTGTATGCCCCCAGGTCTGGAGTTAAGAAAAAAAAATAGCCCCCTTAACTGGCTCAAATAGCCAACCAAGCAGCCTGTTACCAACCCTTAGTTCTCAGAACGTTATGTTTCAGTTGGCTTTAGTTTCTGTTGTCTGAGCCCCACATATAAGGTGGGTCTTACCTGTGCAGTCTTAGTCCCACTTGTCGCTGTGACATACAAGGCTCTGGAAGATGCTCTAAGGTACAAATATTAAACATCCTTCTCAAACCCTAACCAATGCCATTAGGAGGGAGGTACAGTGTCTAGGCCTTTAGGGCAACTTCATCCTACTCTAACTTCACCTTGCGTCCCACCTGCAGCACCCCCGGAGACACGTCGCACCGCCCTTGTGTCCAGGCGCTGTGACCTGAGTGATCGCTACTGTAAGTACAGCCGACAAGAGCGGAGGTTCCTAGAGGAGAGTCTCCATCCGGGGGATGGGTCCTGGTTCCGGCTCATCACTGTGTACTCCGACTCGGATTGGATCCCCTCGCACACAGAGGAGCCGCTGGACTTCTAGTTTCTATAGCAACCCCTACCGCAGCACGCCCATAAAGGGTCACAGTACCATCTACACATAGACCATCGGTAGGTGGGTCCACAATCTCTCTCTGTCTTTGTCCTCTCTCAAGCCCTATGGCATAATATTGTACAGGGATACAGTATCCCTGCAGTGGCAAGATCCTCTGAAAATAACAGTGAATCAAGATGCCATAAGCTGGCGCACCATGTACAACAAACTAATTAGTGTGTGATTGAGCTGACCACTACTTTTGAGCCACACACAGCAGCTACTGTAAGTGGCCGGATAGGGCATACACTGCCAGTGGATCTCCTAGTTTTACTTTCATTCTGAGCCAGGCACAAACACCACAGAAACAGCATTCAGGGCTACAGTACAAACACCAGAATGTTCCATTGAACCCATTTTACAGAGCTATGTGGGAGAGGATATGCAAGGTTAAACATTGAGTGGTACCATTCAGCTGATTTCACCCATCTATGGGTTATTTCACAGGTTCCTATGGGGAGGGAGAGACAGGCCAGTACGTGGAGTGGCTGAGGGACTACTGCCAGGCCTTCTTTGGGCTGATGGTTAAGCTATTGCCTCCGGTGACCACTGCCGCCATGGTCTGTGCATTCAGGGTCAACTGCAGTTCACGCAACCTACAGATCCACACAGGTGAGAGAAACCACCTCATGGCATACCCAGGGGCATGGGCCAGGGTTCCCCTTTGGGGATGTTTCCAGGTGCTATGGCCCCCAAAGGGTCACTTTGAGTACAAAATATACTGAAATAAATTAACCTTTGTCTTATCCTCACATGGCCTCTCCTATCATTGCTATGCAGAAGACACTCACCTACTCTACTCCTTCCCCCCTTCATACACCCAGGTGGCAACACACATCTCTGTGTGCCTGGCAGACATCTCAGCTTGGATGTCAGCCCACAACCTTAAGCTCAACCTCAACAAAATGGAGCTGCTCTTCCTCCCGGGAAAGGCCTGCCCACTCCAAGACCTTTCCACCACGGTTGATAACTCCACATAGCGATGGGGAAACAAAGCTTCCTGAAGCATTGAGGTTTTCCAGCCAAGTGTGTCGAAAAGGTTCATTACTCAAGGCTTTAATCAGTCAACACATTGTACACTAGTGGAACCTGCTGGTCAAAAGAATTTAGAGTAGCCAAATTATTATAGATAACTTACCACCACGTAGCGTGTGCGCATCATAGACTTTTTGTCTTCTACCAAACCAATACCAATCCAATGGTTGTTAGACTAAACAAAGCTCCGGATGTCATTGATCACGTGCTTCCGATAAAGTGATACAGGCATCGGAACACCACTTCTAAGTACACTGCTTTGCGTGCCTTGGAGCTCCGGCATAAGAGGTAACATAGCTAAATCCATGGTGTCCCCCTTCCAGAGTGCAAAGAAACTTGGCATGACCCTGGACAACATCCTTTCGTTCTCAGCAAACATCAAAGCAGTGAGTCGCTCTTGCTGGTTAATGCGCTACAACAGGTGTATTCAACTCTTACCTTACAAGGTCCTGCTCGTTTTCTTTTCTACCTGATACTAAATTGCACCCACCTGGTGTCCCAGGTAAAAATAAGTCCCTGATTAGGTGGGAACATCAAAACCCTGCAGCTTATCCAGAATGCCACAGCCTGCCTGGTGTTCAACCTTCTTAAGTTCTCTCATGTCACTCCACTTCTTCGAGGTGGCGCAATTACAGATCCTGGAGCATTGGCAGGTTTTTCACTTTGTCAGCTTTTGGATTTGAACTGGTGACCATTTGGTTACTGGCCCAATGCTCTAACCGCTAGGCTACCTGCTGCTTCCACTTTTGTGTCTATTCCTACCTTTGCCTCCAGACAGTCACCCATGAGATAGGGCAAATCTTTGGGGTGAAGCAATGCCAGTGGCTGCAGTGTGTCATGCAGGGCTCCAACCACCTGGAGGAGTCAGACACCCAGCCCATGGACCCCTGCCCGCTCTGCCTCCGCAAGGTAAGCACATAATTTGCAGAAACTTTGATACACTACTATATTCTGTAGCCTGGTTGCAAGTCTATTTCCCAAGGTACAGTATAATGGGCTGACTTGTCTCTCTCAGGCCTTGCTGCGATGGATAGAGGAGGGAGCAGCTAGCCATGGACACCTCACTGTCTCCCAGTCTGACTCTGAGCCACATTGTCCCAAACCCACAATGGCCTTCCAGACAGTGGCAGATTTACCTCTAGATTCTAGAACGGTCACACTGCGGAAATAGATATGACTGATGAATGTACACAAGGATGAGATGAAGATCCTAGAATGTACATTTCTATTCAAAGTACTTTACTGACTTTACACACACCTCAAACCAACTAGGAGTTGTAGATATTCATTTACAAATATTGAAAGCATTTAATGAGACAACTAAATATGTGCAACATGAAAATGCTGTCCCATTTACATTGTCATGTATTGACCGTCGCTAACTATACCCAGAGATGGGCTATCCAAAGTTAAACCAATTTCACTATTGTCGCATACCAACCGGCTGAAGCTAATTGGCTAAATCATTTAGCTAACTTTTCCCACCTGTGAACACACACAAGAGGCATCCACGTCAAATCATGTCCCAGGTTTTAATTCAGTCATGGCTGCTATCATTTCTTAATTAGCCAAATCTAAAACGAGGCCAACTCAGGAAGAGCAGTCACCCTTTAAAGTTTGTTCACTCAACAAACTCGAAGTGAGTTCAATTTAAAAAAAACTTTTGATTAAAATGTCAAATTCATGTTTGCCTTTGGAAGGCAGCACTGTATGCCCAAACTCCCAATCCTGTTGCAGCTGGTTGCCTTACAGTTGTACATTGATTCAACAAATTCTCCTTGAAGTGAGCTGAATTTGAACAAGCTTGTTGATGAGTAAAATTATAAATTTATGTTTGCTCAACCACTCAACCATGCCCATCATTATCACATTTCCCAGCATGCTCTAGTGCAGGTTGAATTTCAGAATTGCTTGTTTCAATACCTGTTTTTGCATGTTTGTTGATTAATCTTATGACACACAAACATAACATTTCTAAACTAATTCAATCTGTTATTGGTTGGACTTTTTGACCCATCACTGAGGTGGCTGTTCCAGTTTATGATTTAGGTTGTCTCACTAAACAATCTTACTAATGCTGGCATTCATTCTGAACGCAGGTTGCAGGTGATTAAAAGTTCCAGTTGTTGGCTATCCTTTGCAAGTCAGCATAATGTGAATTGCAGATGTAGCCTGTAAACCAGGAGTTTCAAACCACTGCTTTAGTGTGTAATTAGGCCCTCAAAGAAAGGTGTTGTGGTTCATGTATTCTCATATTTCCTAGTGTAAAATTAAACTATGCGAATAGGAAAGAATACATTCTCAAGTTGAATTGTATCCTGAACAAAAATATAAACTCAACATGGAACGATTTCAAATGTTTTATTGAGTTACAGTTCATATAAGGAAATCAGTCAATTTTAATAAATGAATTAGGCCCTATTCTATGGATTTCACATGACTGGGAATACCGATATGCATCTGTTGGTCACAGATACCTTTAAAGAAATGGGGTGCTTGGATCAGAAAACCAGTCATTCATTATCTGGTGTGACCACCATTTGTCTCATGCAGCGTGACAGATCTCCTTCGCATATAATTGATCAGGCTCTTGATTGTGGCCTGTGGAATGTTGTCCCACTCCTCTTCAATGGCTGTGCAAAGTTATATTTGATATTGTCTAGAACTGGAACACGCTGTCGTACACGTCAATCCAGAGCATCCCAAACCTGTTCAATGGGTGACATGTCTGGTGAGTATGCAGGCCATGAAAGAACTGGGACATTTTCAGCTTCCAGGAATTGTACACAGATCCTTGCGACATGGGGCTGTGCATTATCATGCTGAAACATGAGGTGATGACGGCAGATTAATTGCACGACAATGGGCCTCAGGATCTCGTCACGGTATCTCTGTGCATTCAAATTGCCATCAATAAAATGCAATTGTGTTTGTTTTCTGTAGCTTGTGCCTGCCCATACCATAACCCCACCACAACCATGGAGCACTCTGTTTACAACGTTGACATCAGAAAACTGCTCGCCCACACAACGCCATAAACATGGTCTGCGGTTGTGAGGCCGGTTGGACGTACTGCCAAATTCTCTAAAACAATGTTGGAGGTGGCTTATGGTGGAGAAATAACATGACATTCATGAAACATGGGCTTTACACTTTACATGTTGCGTTTATATTTTTGTTCAGCGTATGTTCACTCAACCTAAAATTAAAAGTTGAGTGAGCATACAATTCAACTTGAGAATGTATGTTTGTTCAGCATTACTCCCAAATGAGATACAATTGTAAGTTGAATCAACTTTAATGTTATTTTGGGGAGGAAACTCAAAATCCTATTGCAGCTAGTTGCCTTACAATTGACCTTTGAAATCAAGTGTGAGCGTAATAAGGTTTCCCAGCTGACTTCATAAATCTAATAACTGGCCTCTACATATTGTTTGTATATCCTCTCTAACAGTACCATGAGTTAAAACACAGTGTTTTGATATTCAGGGAAGCAATAATAACATTGTTGTCTCAGTTTACAACAAGGTTTGTAGTGCTAATTTCACCCCTTACATCCAGGATGTTTAGTATGCCCTTTCCTTTGTTCAGTGTGAGTGACTGGAGATATGAAACCTCTCCAGACTCCCGAAACCAGATCTGAAATCACACGATAGAGATTCCTTATCCGTCCATGGCATTCTTTATTCACATATTTGTCTGATTTGTCTCAATCAGCACTAGCTTAGCCAAGACTTCAGTTCAGACTCTTATGGGGTTTCCTTCTGAGCTGTGTGATGTCTTTTCAAGTAGAGATTGTCATCAGTTGGCCTTTTTCAGTAATGATTTCCTGTTTCTGGTCCAAATCAAGGTCAACTTCTAGGAAGTCCTGAAGACTATCTCTGTCCTGGGCCTCCTTCCCCTCTCGCTGAGGTACAGGGTTCCCTGGTTCTGGGCAATTTTGAGGCCCCCTCTTGCTGCAGCAGGGCAAGCCTCTCTTGGCTGGTCGTACCAGTCCCAGGAACACAGCTCCCAAACCCATACCCACCGCACAGGAGTAGAAAGCTGAGCCGTAGTTCTGAGTCAGGTCCACCAGAACACCTGAGAGAATAACAATTTTAAAAGTTAAACGAATTCATAAAAATTATGCACAAATTAATCAAGTTATTTCATTTGATGATAATGAAAATAAAACCAATGGTAAATCTATCATTAGTGAGAGAGAGAGAAAAAGAGACATGCCATGACAGAGAGCTGTGAATAAATATGAGACCAGAATGCATCTCTTACCTCCTAGAGGTGGTCCGGCCAGCCCAGCGAAGCTCTGTATAAACACATAGACTCCTGCGGCCGACGCCATCCTCTCTATGCCCACCACATCTTTCTCTGCCAGCATGGGTATATGCGTTGAGGACACAGTGCCCATGAAAAAACCATAGAACCCACAACATATCGCCAGGCCCCAGAACTCCCACACCAGGGTAAAGGCCACCAGCACCAGGCACAGCAGGATTACACATCCTAGCAGCACCAAGGGCTTCCTGCCTCTAAACAGTTTCCTGCCTAGCACCCAACCAATGGAGAGGCGACCAAAGATCTCTGCAACCGCCATGGCGGAGAGCATGTAGGTTGCACGGTCACGCTCCACGCCACGGCTCACGCTCAGCTCAATGATGTAGAGCTGAGGGGCAAAGAAACCCAATGTGGCGAAGAGGCCAAAGAGAGCATAGCAAATGAAGCTGCCTTCTCTCAGCACGGAGAAGTCAAGGAGTTTGGGCTTTTGGGCGGATACTGTCCATGTCTGCTCCTCGTCCTTCTCCATCTCCTTCTTGCTTCCTAAGCACAGCTGTGAAGACGCCTCCTTCTCTCTTCTCTCTTTTCCCTCCTTTTCTCCCTTCTCCTCTTTCCCATTCAGAGGAATATCCATCCCTGCCTTGCTACCATCATCCAGGACCTGGTGATGGAGGGACTGGACCCCAGAGTCCTCAGACTCAGAGCTCAGGGAGTAACAATGAGTCAGCTTGTTCTCCTGAGAGTAGGAACTCTGCGGTGTGTAATAGCTATCCTTAGCATATGAAATGTCCTTAGTGTACAGTCTCTCCTTAGTGTAGGACTCCTCCTGTGTGTTCAGAGCCTTCAGCTCTTGGTCAGCCAGTCCACCTGTCTCTGTCTCAGTGGCTGGTCCAGGTCTGATGAAGATTGGTCTTAGCAAAACTCCACAGATGATGATGATGCCCTGCAGAGCTCCGATCACCACCAGAGTGTAACGCCAGCCGATACAGTCCCTCAGAGCAGAGAATGCTGAGGAGCAGATGGGGGAGAACAAAGAGGAGAGTGTTTGAAATACAAGACTATAGTGGTCAGGGTTTGCAATCCAACCTCAAATTAAATGCAGGTTAATTTTAAAAGAAAAAGCAATTGAGAAAAGTGAGATTAAGGTAATGGGAAGGTTGGTAAACTGAAACATTGTATTTTTTAAAGAGAAACTTTGCTAGTAAGCATAGGCTTTTAGTCCCACTGTGACCTCTTACCTGGGGCGAGGGCGAACACAGAGAAGGACTCTCCCGTGGAGGCGACAGCTGTGACCAGGGAACGTCGCTGGGAGAAGTACTGAGACAGTAGGGTGACGGTGGGCAGGAAGGTCAGACAGTACCCCAGGCCTGTGGAGGGGAGAGGACAAACATGCACACCCACTAGTGACAACACTGGTGCCGCTGTGACAGTTATGATGGTCAATATCCTGTGTGTATTTGTTTGTCTTACCTGCAACGAGTCCAATGGTGATGTACATCTCGTTGATGGAGCTGGTGAAGCCACTGGCGATGGTTCCTATGGAGATGAGGAGTCCACCAATCATAACAACTGGCCGGAACCCAAATCGATTGGTCATTATAGAAGCAAGAGGAGCTGTGAGGAGAGAGGGGATAGGTATCTCTTGTTAGCACTAAGATATGACACACTATAGAGCATCTGACCTTTTTCAGTTAATATCACCCTAATAAAATATTATGAGATCAAGCAGTCTGGCACAGTAACACAAGCCTTCACACTCAGCAGCTCTTCAGAACCAGAATTTCTTAAACTATGGGTCTGGACCCATAGTGGGCCCTGGGCATGTGAGAGGTGGGTCACAAGTTATGAGAATACATCTATAATCAGGCACTATGTCTTCTTAATTTGGAGAGCCATTTGGCTCACAAGAGGACAGTCAATTTCTCATTTGGGTCTTGATCTGAAAAAGCTTAAGAACCCCTGCCTTAGACCCTCTCATCCCCCATCCCCAGTCTCACCAGTGAAACTCATAGTGAAGACGCAGATGGAGATGATCCAAGAGACTCGGCTGTTGCTCTCCCCAAACTCCCCCATCAGGTCCTGGAGGAAGATACCCAAGCTCTTGATGACTCCGTAGGTGAACACTTCCACCAGGAAGAAGGAGACCGCCACCACCCAGCCCCAGCCACCATCTGGAGGCACCGTGTAGATGTTAGGCCCCATGTAGCGCTTCACTCTGGACCCCCACACTGTCATAGTTGGAGCAGAAGATGCTGTAGGGAAGGGGGCAATAGAGAACTTTTAGAAAAGGTAACAAGTAAACAACGCTTGTGATTGGGAAGAAAATAAATACATAGTTAATAATGTCAATGTTATTGGTATGGTATAAGGTTAATATATTAACATTGTGTGTGTGTGTGTGTGTGTGTGTGTGTGTGTGTGTGTGTGTGTGTGTGTGTGTGTGTGTGTGTGTGTGTGTGTATAAGGCTAGGATTAGCTGATTTATGAAGAGCACTTTTTTTTTTGCAGTTTACATGTGATTTTCTGAGTCAGTCCCTCCCAACTGTAACGAACCCTCTGGTAAATGTGGGTGTGTGTGAACGCGCATTGTTGGCGTGAACGTGGACGTTCTTCGAGTCTGCAGTAACTCTGCAAGCAAGACGTCACTATAAAGCGGTAATACAATCACTGTTACCTGTGGATTACATGGCAAATTTTCAATAAAACGTATCCTTTATCAATGTCATATGTTAGGTACATAGTTGCAGCTTGCAAACTATATTCGTTTTAGGTAATGTTATGATGAAAGTTGTTGCTGCTTACATCCGGAACAATGTAGCTTTTCAGGACACGTTGCTTGCTATATCAACGCAACTGTTACTTTGTATCAAGGATCCTAATCGGTCCTGCAGCGTAATTAGCACATCTTCAATTACGCAACAATAACCACAATTCACACACACATAAACCTGTTTCACTCACTGACTTTTTATTGTCGTTCCACATATCCAGTTTGCCTTTTCTCAACGAATGAATGAGCAATGCCATCCCTTGATGTCATTGGTGAATAGCCTATGGCATTGGTAACTCCATTCCAACGGTCATTACCTATGCTGCACTTGTCTTCTCTGACTTGTCTGTCTTATAACCAAAAGTGTGTGTATAGATCTGTGGGTCGACCCACACCAATGTTTAATGTGCCAACATGTTATCTCATTCAGCCAGATGTGGCCAAAGGAAAGACAAACAGCAGATAAAGATAGGCCCTCTATAGACTTGACTTCGCCTAAAGTACAACACCAATACTACTTTACTTGTCTTATCCCATGGCATCATGTTCTCTTACATTCTAGGGCCTTCTAGATATTGTGTATCTAACCGATTTGGCTATAAGCTGTAAGCTATAAGCTGCCCAAGTATTTTAATCAGTAATTAATGTTAGACCACAATTAAAATGATTATAACTAGGCTGCTACAGAGGTGATTATTGGGCCTCTTGAAAAACCTGTATTTACAGTAGGAAAATGGGGGAGGGTCATGCTTTTTCAATTTCAGTCAAGGGGAGGGGTTAGTATTATTTAAATCTAGTCCAGGGGAAGGAAGGGTCATGTCATTAATTACATTTCAATATTTCTGAGTGTTTTATAATGAGTTGATTATTAGGCTACATATAGATGTGTGCCGGATGCCGCCCCTCATCTCTGATTCTCTACTGGGCGCTCAATATCATATTATTTTTAGATTTTAAAAAATTCCACCTTTATTTAACCAGGTAGGCCAGTTGAGAACAAGTTCTCATTTACAACTGCGAACTGGCTATTTAGTGTGGTCTCAAATCAAATGATGTATAGGCTATAGGCTAGGAAGTGCATGCTCGAAGATGCACAGAACAAAGTTTAATTATTAAGATAGCTGCTGGGATGGTGTAAATAAAACAAGGCTGCATTACACACATCAATGGATATTCAAACCCTGAGTGCTGCTTAACCAATACCTGCACTGTGTAATGCTACGTGGCAGTTTACGAGGAGAGTCAAAGGTTTCTTCTAAAATAATTTTTGATTAGGTCTAGTCCAAAAAATGTGCAGGGATAATCAACTAGATTCAACTGCGGACCGATTTTTTTTTTTTTTTCTTGAGAGGATGGTCGGGGCCAGAACATAATTATATATCATTTGTAGACTGCAAATTGACTGCAAGAAGCCAACACATATATACAGTTGAAGTTGGAAGTTTACATACACTTAGGTTGGAGTCATTAAAACTCGTTTTTCAACCACTCCACAAATTTCTTGTAAACAAACTATAGTTTTGGCAAGTCAGTTAGGACATCTACTTTGTGCATGACACAAGTCATTTTTCCAACAATTGTTTACAGACAGATTATTTCACTTATAAATCACTTTATCACAATTCCAGTGGGTCAGAACTTTACAATTACTAAGTTGACCGTGCCTTTAAACAGCATGGAAAATTACAGAAAATGATGTCATGGCTTTAGAAGCTTCTGGTAGGCTAATTGACATAATTTGAGGCAATTGGAGGTGTACCTGTGGATGTATTTCAAGGCCTACCTTCAAATTCAGTGCCTCTTTGCTTGACATCATGGGGAAATCAGCAAAGACCTCAGAAAAAAATGGTAGACCTCCACATGTCTGGTTCATCCTTGGGAGCAATTTCCAAACGCCTGAAAGTAGCACGTTCATCTGTACAAACAATAGTACGCAAGTATATACACCATGGGACCACGCAGCCGTCATACCGCTCAGGAAGGATATGCGTTCTGTATCCTAGAGATGAACATAATTCAATCCCAGAACAACAGGAAAGGACCATGTGAAGATGCTGGAGGAAACAGATGCAAAAGTATCTATATCCGCAGTAAAACGAGTCCTATATCGGGAGGGTAGAAAGGCCGCTCAGCAAGGAAGAAGCCACTGCTCCAAAACCGCCATAAAAAATCCAGACTACGGTTTCCAACTGCACATGGGGACAAAGATCATACTTTTTGGAGAAATGTCCTCTGGTCTGATTAAACAAAAATATAACTGTTTGGCCATAATGACCATGTTTAATGACCAAGTAATGTTTGGAGGAAAAACGGAGAGGCTTGCAAGCCGAAGAACACCATCCCAACCGTAAAGCACGGGGGT
Source organism: Oncorhynchus keta (assembly GCF_023373465.1). Taxonomy (NCBI): domain Eukaryota; kingdom Metazoa; phylum Chordata; class Actinopteri; order Salmoniformes; family Salmonidae; genus Oncorhynchus; species Oncorhynchus keta. The sequence goes on along the minus strand of NC_068444.1, from coordinate 28,100,503 downwards.
GGCAGCATCATGTTGTGGGGGAGCTTTGCTGCAGGAGGGACTGGTGCACTTCACAAAATAGATAAGGAAGGAAAATTATGTGGATATATTGAAGCAACATCTAAAAGTATATCAGTCAGGAAGTTAAAGCTTGGTCGCAAATGGGTCTTCCAAATGGACAATGGCCCCAAGCATACTTCCAAAGTTGTGGCAAAATGGCTTAAGGACAGCAAAGTCAAGGTATTAGTGGCCATCACAAAGCCCTGACCTCAATCCTATAGAAAATGTGTGGGCAGAACTGAAAAAGCATGTGCGAACAAGGAGGCCTACAAACCTGACTCAGTTACACCAACTCTGTTAGGAGGAATGGGCCAAAATTCACCCAACTTATTGTGGAAAGCTTGTGGAAGGCTACCTGAGACATTTGACCCAAGTTAAACAATTTAGAGGCAATGCTACCGAATGCTAATTGAGTGTCTGTAAACTTCTGACCCAGTGGGAACGTGATGAAAGAAATGACTGTTATTCTGACATTTTCACATTCTTAAAATAAAGTGGTGTTCCTAACCTACCTAAGACAGGGAATTTTTACTCTGATTAAATGTCAGGAATTGTGAAAAACTGCATTTTTAAATACATTGGAAATGTACAATTGTACACTGTCCGAATTGGACATGCTCTAATATACTGCAGAAATGCCCTATTGAATGGCTCGTTGAACTCAGGATGGCCGAGCAGTGATAGACGTTCCTGAGTTTCAAGTCTTTACGTTAAGAACTGACTGATATATAGAGGGTTGAATACAGTGTTTTTCACTAACTACAGGTTGTGAAATCAAAACCACTTTTAGGGTGAATTTAACCACTCGTGGTTGCTCCAGGAAGCTTTGAATCAACACAGGTAATCCTCATAGAGGCCTGATAGATTGTCATTGAAGACAGTTTGATTTGGCAATCGTAAACAACAGGTTGAATTTAGGGAAGGAGGCAATGTATTCCTATGGGAAGAGATGTCATTGCAAACTGTCAGAAGAAAACACCCTGTTTTCACTGTTAAGGGTTCATACTACATGGTCAATGTTAGGCTTGCGCAGATCGGGAGGACCTTAGGAACTTTCCTGTCGTTGAATTGTGTTTCTAGCCTCAACGGTTCTGCCGCTGTCACCCAAAAGGACCTCAAATTTAGGTCAGGCTTCATTTCGGGCCTACTTTTTGCACGGTCACTGCAGTCAGACCGAGTGAGCTACGGTCAAGTGGGGCATCTCTTTGAACTCGGAATGGCCTAGAGACTATGGTGATGCCATTTGTTTTCCTTTTTGTGATGATTTAAGCCTCCCCATTTGATGGTAAAGTTCACATTTCCACTTTAGGATATGAAGGGGACTATTCAATTCAATCTTTTTATGTTTATCTATAGAGGTACAGGTGACCCTGAACACGTGGCAAAAGTAATTTTGAAAGTGGCCTGCATTGAAGAAAAGTTAGAGCATAACCTGTAAACACATGTTGTCCTTAGGGAGCAACTCGAATGTGTCAGACTACATGAACCAGCGAGCGCAGCTATAATAACTCTGTGGCTTATCCATCCCAACCTCCCCCCGAAGAGCCCATCAAGAATGGCGTGTCTCTGTATGACCAGAAGGCCGCAATATGTCTAAAGCATGTTGAAATTACTACTAGTCAGGCTTCATTCCGGGCCTACTTTCTGCAACGTCGCTGCGGTCAGGCTGAGCGAGCTACGGGCAAGTGGCGCATCTCCTTGAACTCGGCACGGCCTAGAGACTAGGGTGATGCATTTTGCCAACCCTTTTAGTGTTGATTTCAGTCTGTCCATTGGGTGATGGTTCATCACTGTTTAAACTTATTGGAAACAGACAAAAGTCAGCCATCAAGTCAGCATCCATCAGTCAATAAAATATCATTCTAACACCAAACTGATACATACTGACACCAAACCCACTTTGTCCAACTCGTTTAGAAGCCAACTATCACATATTTCAGAGCCGACTCAAAATTCACAGTGCCTCTGTTAAAACCATTTTAAAAAATCATTTAAGACGTAGTTACGTTCTCGCTGCGGGTCCAGTTCTGACAGAGCATAAATGCAATGGAATTTTGAAATAAAAGGGGCGGATCCTTAAGAGGTTATTAATGAGGGATTTAACATCACCAAATGGACAGGCTGAAATCAACACCAATGAGCAGTGTGAACATGGTCTTCTGCAAGTTGACAGTGTCCATTGCCAATGTATATCCATAAGGACTTCCCATTACGAAATGGACATGCTGAATCAACATCAATGAGAAATTCTTACTTCCTATGACTTCCTATGATCAAACATGTCAACAAAACCTTCTAGGTTTATTCAGGGCTTAACATGGTGATATATATAATTTGGTCAGTATATATGCCATTTGGACATTTCTTATGCCATTTGGACATGGTACACTGACTTTTTGGTTCGGAAGCCGACTTCGTATGATCATATATTGCAAATCGACAAAACATAGGCCTTATGGACAAACTCAATAAAATAAGACAAATTTGTGGCCGTACGGTTAATACATATGTATAATTGAACATAAAATATGTATAATTGGCAAATAAAGCTCTTTTTATGAGGTTTTAACATTCTGAAAAAAAAATAGATTTCACCCTTGGGACCTGACTTTGTAACCATTTCCCATATCAAAATCTATGGTGGAGTGCGCTCACCCCCTATGGGAATTTTGGTTTATCACACTTGGCATTTGCAATGTTCCCAGCTGCAGTATGGTTTTGATGAACTGCCGTCCATTTGAGTGATATTTGTGAGTGTGGATATGGTTCTCCCAATGCCAATAAGTTACCATTAATTTTTTTTCCATTTCATGGGGTTCTTACTAACAATGAGTGTTTTGTGTTGGAGCCTATTCCTTCCTATTTTAAGAAATAATAGGTAGGCCTTCATGTTTAGGCTATAGGCTGCTATATCCATAGATTTGTTGGTCAATTCCTCCACCCACCATAAAACTAAGACTCGAATTGAGGAGGTATGATGAGAGGGTATGCCATAGGCATACCTTTTTATTACTGAAAATGGCAAAGGATTTTGAAGAATATCAAATGTATCCGATTATATCAAGTGATCTATAACAGCGCTTTGGTCTGCGATGCTTTATGTTAGAAACGAGCTGTAAAATACCCAGGAAAGACGTGACTCCGATGCAAATGGGGATATCATTGTTTCGTTTCGTTGACCTTCAGAGGCTGACTTTGCTTGGGAAGTAATCTAATCCTTTCACTATCAATTGATTAAGCTATTACATTTCTGTACAGTAGAAGATGTTTAAACCCAGACAGCTTTTAGGGAAACACTTGTGACCTTCTCTCATTGGGTTAAGCCACGGAAGAAGAGTAGCCAGCAGTTAAAGCTTACACTTTTCTGTGTCAGTGGGTCTACTCTGTCTGGGTTAGAAATGTAGGCCTAACTTTTGAAAGTACAATGCTCAGATTCCTAATGACGTCTTGGATGTAATTATTTGCAAACAAGACAGACTGATTTGGCATGGGAGAAATGTGATGAAATGAACACATAGGCCTATTTCTCTGTCCATTCTTTGGTTGTAATTTCAATAATTTGTGTGTTATAAAAATGATTCCTCTAATATGTCAAATTAATTAGAAAAGGCATTTTTTTCTACATATGAGGATAGATTAATGCAATGCTTTCACTATAAAGGAGATCTTTGCATCCCTACTCATGTCCACGGCGGTCTGCGTACCCACAACCTCCTGACTTGCAGCCCTGTGCACTATCAAAATTCCACATTGCCATGTAGGCTACTGGACGAAGAACCGTTTCTCATATCTGAGGCTCTGCCTGGTCCGTCCAAGAAGTGCGGGTAAACGCTGTCCACTTTTGTGTTAATTATTAATTTAGCTGTAGGGGAGGGTCTTCTTTTTTTTTTTTTTAACTATATTTTGCTGAAGAGAGGACCATCCATTTTCTACATGTAAACCTTATTATAAATAACTTTCACTTTCTAACTGAAAAATCTCACTAATTTGGAACTGTCCGAATAATTATTATAATGAGAACAGAACTTTAGGCTCCTAACCTTATTCCTCACCTTTAGTGGACCGAATAACCACCGGTGAAAGCAAATACCCCGGGTGGGCTTCTGCCATATTGCTGCCACTTCTCCAATATTTTGAAGAATTAAGGAGAGGAGAGCTGAGGAGAAGAGACCCCATGTCTTGAATTTAAAGGTAGCACGAGTTTGTGAAGGACAGCGTTGAACTACCCATTGTATAGGTCTCATGCTGTTGGCAACGTGGATTTGCCAGCTCACTTGTTGCTCCTTTTCAATCAATACTTCTCAGTCAGATACAGAATATTTACTTCAAGATAGTAAAATTAGTATTGCATAAATCTTACCTGTTTTTCAGTTTTAGAGATAAAAGATCTGTCTCTATCCCAAATGTTTTTCACATTGTGCTGTGTGGTAATCCTGTGTGCTGTTCAGTTTATGACCGGTGAAACCAGTGACAACCTTACTGTGGCTCTCTCTCTCTCTCTCTCTCTCTCTCTCTCTCTCTCTTTCTCTCTCTTCTCTCTCTCTCTTCTCTCTTTCTCTCTCTCTTCTCTCTCTCTCGCTCTCTTTCTCTCTCTCTTCTCTCTCTCTCGCTCTCTCTCTCTCTCTCTTCTCTCTCTCTCGCTCTCTCTCACATTCTCTCTCTCTCTTGCTCTCTCTCACATACTCTCTCACTCACACACACACACACACACACACACACACTCATGAGGAAACACAGGCGTTAAGGGGATTGGGTTACAATCAGTCAGCTCGGTCCTATATCAGTCTACTGCAGCCCCCTGCACCTAATAACTGTCAGAGTGCTGTCTGTGTGCAGTTGACCATGATTGTTATAATTGTTATAATAATGAATAATACATTGTTCAACCCAAAGCTGCTATAAAAGTGTCTCTTGGGACCTTCGTTTTGATCAGTTCTTTGCCTTGTCTTACTCTGTCACTCTCCCAGGTCTTGAACCAGAATGGCAGGGAGTGTCTTCCTGCTCCTATTAGCTGGGACCCTGCTCTGTGGGCTACTGTTCCACACAGTGAGCCATTATGAAGCTGGGGACAGGACCCGCACCAGGAGACCCAACTTCATCATCATTCTGGCAGATGATATTGGATGGGGAGACCTAGGTGCCAACCAGCAGGCGGGTCAGAGTACAAGCCAAACGCCTCATCTGGATCTGATGGCCCAGCAAGGAATGAGGTACAGCTCTTGTTAGCCTGTTCACTAACCAACTAGCCTAACTTAAAGTAGTCTTTTTCTCACAGGATAGAACTGTCATGGATAACTGCAACAGGAGGTGGAGGCTTTAGTTCCAGTCCTGGTGTCAAATACCTTTATTGAATCATGAGCTACACATTTCTTACTTATGTATTGTAACAAGTATTTGCACACCCTGTAACTGTCTAGTCTAGAGCCAGTGTTGGTCACCACCACTTTATTGTTCAAAACACTATTTTGTCCTCCATAACCCCTTTCATCTGTATCCTCCAGGTTGACAGACTTCCACTCCCCAGCCTCCACCTGCTCCCCGTCCCGTGCTGCTCTCCTCACAGGCCGACACGGCCTGCGGAACGGGGTCACACACAACTTCGCTGTGGGGTCCGTGGGGGGGCTACCCCTCTCTGAGACCACCCTGGCCGAGATACTGCACCAGGGTGGATACTACACAGCCATGATTGGTGAGAGACAAAGAGACCTCTTCTATTTTATTCTATTCCATATTTGATTATGTTTTGTTCTATTCTTTCCGGCTCTATTCTATTTTATTCTGTTCTAACCCGTTGTGTTTTCTCTGTTGTAAGTGTAGGTAAATGGCATCTAGGGCACAATGGTCCATACAGTCCCACCAACAGAGGTAAGAGGCATTGAGTTCTTGAGTTAAATGGTTGACATATTATATCTACTATATCTATCTGCATGAAGCCACAGTAGTGCAGGTGTTACAGTGAATGCGAGGTCTAAAACAATGAGTTTCTTATTGCTTTCTGTGGGCAGGTTTTGACTACTACCTGGGGATCCCATACAGTAATGATATGGGCTGTACAGACCTGCCTGGTTACGACCTGCCCTCCTGCCCTCCCTGTTACCCTGGACCACAGATACTACACAACAGGTGGGGGTCGTATGCTCATGGTTAACACGGGTACACAAACATACACAGGGGTCTTTGCTTGCTCTCATAGACAGATGAGTTTATACAGACTGAGCCAGATTCTAATTTGAGACCCAGAAATATTATTTTTCCTGCATGAATCATACATTTCCTTGCCAGAACTAGGGCTGTGGTGGCCACAAAATCTTGTCTTCCACACATAGCCTACAAGCCGCTGATGCAGACCTTTGGAGCATCTACATTTTAACAAGTCTAATAAATCCAGGTAATATAGCCTACACCTTCACAATAAAGCCAATATATTGTAGGCTATTAAGATGGCGCTGGAGAAGAAGGCAGACGTTTTACGTGCCCCCAACCGATTGTTTTTTTTGTTAGTTTACTTGTGTTGTTTGTAACTTATTTTGTAACTTATTTTGTAGATAATGTTGCCGCTACCGGCTCTTATGACCGAAAATAACTTCTGGACCACAGGACTGTGATTACTCACCACGTACTGGCAGAATCCTTTTTTTTTCCTTTAAGGAGTCTGACGAGGCCAACGCGAATGATATACTGCTTTCTCTGAAACAGGCCCAGATCCCAGTTATTTGCATGAAGAGGGGGCAGAGAAAAGGGGGCAGGAGGACTGGCTGGCCGCTGAGAATTAATAGGCGATTGAATAAACCCCCACTTCCTTCCATTCTGCTAGCAAACGTGCAGTCTTTGGACAACAAAATAGATGACCTACGCGGAAGATTAGACTACCAACAGGACATTCAAAACTGTAATATCTTATGTTTCACGGAGACGTGGCTGAACGACGACACTATCAACATACTGGTTATACGCTGCACCGGCAGGATAGAAAAGCGGCTTCTGGTAAGACAAGGGGCGGTGGACTATGTTTTTGTAAATAACAGCTGGTGCACGATATCTAAGGCAGTCTCAAACTATTGCTCGCCTGAGGTAGAATATCTCATGATAAGCTGTAGACAACACTACCTATCTAGAGAGTTTTCATCTGTATTTTTCGTAGCTGTTTACATACCACCACAGTCAGAGGCTGGCACCAAGACTACATTGAATGCGCTGTATTCCGCCATACGCAAACAAGAAAAAGCTCACCAGAGGCGGCGCTCCTAGTACCCGGGGACTTTAACTTCTCTAGGGTAGGGGGCAGCATTTGGAATTTTGGATGAAAACCGTACCCAAATTAAACTGCCTTCTACTCAGGCCCAGAAGATAGGATATGCATATAATTGGTAGATTTGGATAGAAAACACTCTAAAGTTGCCAAAACTGTTAAAATGGTGTCTGTGAGTATAACAGACCGGATTTGGCAGGTGAAAACCTGAGAAAAATCCATTCAGGAAGTAGGATTTTTTGTGTGTAGTTTTCTATTCAATGCCATTGCAGTATCCATTGACTTAGGACTCAAATTGCAGTTCCTATGCCTTCCACTAGATGTCAACAGTCTTTAGAAATTGTTTCAGGCTTGTATTCTGAAAAATGAGGGAGTAAGAGCAGTCTGAATGAGTGGACCCTGCCGTGTCACAGAGCTTTTTCATGCGTGCGACCGAGAGAGTGCCTTTCTTGTTTACCTTTTATATTGACGACTTCATTGTCCGGTTGAAATATTATCGATTATTTAGGCTAAAAACAACCTGAGGATTGAATATAAACATTGTTTGAAATGTTTCTACGAACTTTACAGATACTATTTGGATTTTTTGTCTGCCTGTTGTGACTGCGTTTGAGCCTGTGGATTACTGAAGAAAACGCTCAAACAAAACGGAGGTTTTTGAATATAAAGAGACTTTATCGAACAAAATTAACATTTATTGAATAAATGAATGTCTTCTGAGTGCAACCATATGAAGATCATCAAAGGTAAGTGATTCATTTTATCTCTATTTCTGACTTGTGTAACTCTTCTGCTCGGCTGGTTACTGTTTGTAATGATTTGTCGGCTGGGCGATGTTCTCAAATAATCGTAAGGTATGCTTTCGCCGTAAAGCATTTTAAAAATCTGACACCGTGGTTGGATTCACAAGAAGTTCATCTTTAAACCTATGTTTAAAAAAAATAGTTGCATCTTTTCTGAATTATTATAATGAGTATTTCTGTATTTGAATGATGTCCTTGATGAAAGATCATCAAGGACATCAACCACCCGAACCACTGCCTGTTCACCCCGCTATCATCCAGAAGGCGAGGTCAGTACAGGTGCATCAAAGCTGGGACCGAGAGACTGAAAAACAGCTTCTATCTCAAGGCCATCAGACTGTTAAACAGCCACCACTAACATTGAGTGGCTGCTGCCAACACACTGTCATTGACACTGACCCAACTCCAGCCACTTTAATAATGGGAATTGATGGGAAATGATGTAAATATATCACTAGCCACTTTAAACAATGCTACCTTATATAATGTTACTTACCCTACATTATTCATCTCATATGCATACGTATATACTGTACTCTATATCATCGACTGCATCCTTATGTAATACATGTATCACTAGCCACTTTAACTATGCCACTTTGTTTACTTTGTCTACATACTCATCTCATATGTATATACTGTACTCGATACCATCTACTGTATGCTGCCCTGTACCATCACTCATTCATATATCCTTATGTACATATTCTTTATCCCCTTACACTGTGTATAAGACAGTAGTTTTGGAAATGTTAGTTAGATTACTTGTTGGTTATCACTGCATTGTCGGAACTAGAAGCACAAGCATTTCGCTACACTCGCATTAACATCTGCTAACCATGTGTATGTGACAAATAAAATTTTATTTGATTTGATGACAGACACATCGGGGACTCAACTGGAACAGCTGTCCACATTTAATTGTTGTCAGCCAACAAGATGAGTAGGCCTAACGAACAGCAAAAGCACTAGCCTATGTCAATCTAGTATCCCCCATAGTACAAGAGTTGAACTATTCTATTCTGTGCGAGAAATAAATAATCCAAACATAGTCTGGGACAGTTGTGGGATGTGACATATCCCAAATGAATACAACCACTAGCATAAAAAAATGTAACCAATGAGGCTGATGCAACAGATCAGAACGTTTAGCTTAAATGTTGATAAACTATAAGGCTATTTCTTCACATTATAAGTGCAGCAATGAGCACATGGCAGTAGGCTATTAGCGGGAATGTTCCATTAAACGGTCACGTGGAATTTGACTGCCTTCATGACTCTTGACCGCTGGTGTGGAGGTAATACGGTCACCGTAACAGCCCTAGTCAGAACTCTGTATTCTCCTAATACTGAATATTTGTGTTGTCTACTTAAACAGATTGAAGAGGAGTGGTTACAGCAGCTGTTACACCAAAGTGGCTCTGCCTCTGTTTGAGAACAGGACCATTGTAGAGCAGCCTCTGGACCTGTGGAGGCTAACGCAGCGATACACATCCACTGCGCTCAATGTCATACACACAGCCAGGTAAAATATGCCCATAAAAACATATATGTGACAGGAAAAAAACATCCAGCTATTTAATAGAACAAAACCCTCATATGCAGTACTGTAACTTGGGTTGCTGCCGTTGATATAGCCTACATACTCAGTGAGACAGTTGTATTGGTCATGGCGTGATATGTTTACAGTTTAGTGCAAAGGGAACATAGTTCTGAACGAATGTAGCCCAGATTGTTAGAACAACATGTTTTTGTCAGTGCGTGTGCTGTTTATTTTAAGAACCCAATTTCACAATCTGTCTCTGCCAACATTCTGATTCAGAAAGCAAAGATGGTGTTCCATTCTCGCATGTCAGAGCACAGCTGCCTAAACAGTAAGCAATGTGTGTTAAGAGGGGGTTATTTGGGCTGAACAATATTCTGTAAGTCTGACTCTCTCTCGTTTTGCATCACACCTGTTTGAAGTTCCCATCGCTTACAGTATCAGGTTTCGTGACGGCTTAATACACTCTCACTCTGCCAAAGAGAAGAGCTTGCCCTTTCTCTAGCAAGTCAAGTGGCTATCTATAGGCATATACAGTAGCCTACCATACTCCTAGCTCAAATATACCTTTCTTCACAGTGCTCAAAAGTTTAAATGTGGGATCTTTTATGTTATCAATATCATGATATCATGTTTCTTCATAGGGAACGGGGACAACCTTTTCTGCTCTATGTAGCTCTGGCACACATGCACGTCCCCCTGTCCCCCCCTTCCTATGCCCCCCACCCCTCAGAGGGCGGTGTGTATGCTGACAGTCTGCGGGAGATGGACGGTCTGGTGGGGGCAATAAAGAATGCCTCTGATGCCTCAGACAAGGAGAACACTCTCATCTGGTTCACTGGTGAGTGATCACTAACTACCAGCGATCATGTTTCCATTTGGATCATTGAACATCACTGTATTTTTTTATGTGTTTTTCTTCAGGTGATAATGGCCCCTGGGAGCAAAAGTGCCAGTATGCAGGAAGTGTGGGTCCTTTCCTGGGGAAGTGGCAGACCAGCAGAGGTAAATTCTTCCTGGGTCAGCACTTGCATTCTAGTGCATCAACTCACTGAACTAAATTACGAACCTTATGGATATTGACATCAATGGTCCATGTATTGGTCTGTTACCTGTCTGTCAGGTGGGGGTTCTGCCAAGCGGACCACTTGGGAGGGGGGGCACAGGGTGCCCACAGTGTCCTACTGGCCTGGCAGAGTACCAGCCAACAGCACCAGCAATGCCCTGCTCAGGTTTGGTCATCATTACAGTAGATACAGTGCCTTGCGAAAGTATTCGGCCCCCTTGAACTTTGCGACCTTTTGCCACATTTCAGGCTTCAAACATAAAGATATAAAACTGTATTTTTTTTGTGAAGAATCAACAACAAGTGGGACACAATCATGAAGTGGAACAACATTTATTTGATATTTCAAACTTTTTTAACAAATCAAAAACTGAAAAATTGGGCGTGCAAAATTATTCAGCCCCTTTACTTTCAGTGCAGCAAACTCTCTCCAGAAGTTCAGTGAGGATCTCTGAATGATCCAATGTTGACCTAAATGACTAATGACGATAAATACAATCCACCTGTGTGTAATCAAGTATCCGTATAAATGCACCTGCACTGTGATAGTCTCAGAGGTCCGTTAAAAGCGCAGAGAGCATCATGAAGAACAAGGAACACACCAGGCAGGTCTGAGATACTGTTGTGAAGAAGTTTAAAGCCGGATTTGGATACAAAAAGATTTCCCAAGCTTTAAACATCCCAAGGAGCACTGTGCAAGCGATACTATTGAAATGGAAGGAGTATCAGACCACTGCAAATCTACCAAGACCTGGCCATCCCTCTAAACTTTCAGCTCATACAAGGAGAAGACTGATCAGAGATGCAGCCAAGAGGCCCATGATCACTCTGGATGAACTGCAGATATCTACAGCTGAGGTGGGACACTCTGTCCATAGGACAACAATCAGTCGTATATTGCACAAATCTGGCCTTTATGGAAGAGTGGCAAGAAGAAAGCAATTTCTTAAAGATATCCATACAAAGTGTCATTTAAAGTTTGCCACAAGCCACCTGGGAGACACACCAAACATGTGGAAGAAGGTGCTCTGGTCAGATGAAACCAAAATTGAACTTTTTGGCAACAATGCAAAACGTTATGGTTGGCGTAAAAGCGACACAGCTCATCACCCTGAACACACCATCCCCACTGTCAAACATGGTGGTGGCAGCATAATTGTTTGGGCCTGCTTTTCTTCAGCAGGGACAGGGAAGATGGTTAAAATTGATGGGAAGATGGATGGAGCCAAATAGAGGACCATTCTGGAAGAAAACCTGATGGAGTCTGCAAAAGACCTGAGACTGGGACGGAGATTTGTCTTCCATCAAGACAATGATCCAAAACATTAAGCAAAATCTACAATGCAATGGTTCAAAAATAAACATATCCAGGTGTTAGAATGGCCAAGTCAAAGTCCAGACCTGAATCCAATCGAGAATCTGTGGAAAGAACTGAAAACTGCTGTTCACAAATGCTCTCCATCCAACCTCACTGAGCTCGAGCTGTTGTGCAAGGAGGAATGGGAAAAAATTTCAGTCTCTCGATATGCAAAACTGATAGAGACATACCCCAAGCGACTTACAGCTGTAATCGCAGCAAAAGGTGGCGCTACAAAGTATTAACTTAAGGGGGCTGAATAATTTTGCACGCCCAATTTCAGTTTTTGATTTGTTAAAAAAGTTTGAAATATCAAATAAATGTCGTTCCACTTCATGATTGTGTCCCACTTGTTGTTGATTCTTCACAAAAAAATACAGTTTTATATCTTTATGTTTGAAGCCTGAAATGTGGCAAAAGGTCGCAAAGGCCGAATACAAGGCACTGTATATCCGAAGCTACCCCCAGCTCAGATACAAAACACAGGTGAATGAATGTTACACTTTTGCGTTATTTGTGCAAACTTGACCCCCTCTTTCTCCTGATCTCCCTCCCTCTTCCCTCTCCATTCTCCAAGTGGTCTGGATATCTTCCCCACCCTCCTCTCCCTAGCTGGAGTGAACCCCCCATCAGACAGACGCTATGACGGTATCGACGCCACAGACGTCCTCCTACACGGCAAAGAAACAGGAAATGAGGTATGACACACTGAGCTATCAGAGCTAGTCTTAACACAAATGTAGTGACGTAGAACTACTCTGAAACAGGAATATGATCGGATGGATTTCTGGAACGAGTCTCTCATTTTGTCTTCCTCTCCCTACCTGCAGTTCCTCTTCCACCCCAACAGTGGCGCTGCAGGGAAGTATGGGGACCTGCAGACTGTCAGACTGGGGCGCCACAAGGCCTTCTACATCACGGGTAATACAGCCGTTAAAGTAACGGCTAAAAGGGATCTGGATAAACTTCATTGGTATGCTTGGTCAGGTGCATTGAGTGACTGACTGAGATTTGATTGATCTGCTTTAGTATTCAAATCAAATCAAATAAAATTTATTTATATAGCCCTTCGTACATCAGCTGATATCTCAAAGTGCTGTACAGAAACCCAGCCTAAAACCCCAAACAGCAAACAATGCAGGTGTAAAAGCACGGTGGCTAGGAAAAACTCCCTAGAAAGGCCAAAACCTAGGAAGAAACCTAGAGAGGAACCGGGCTATGTGGGGTGGCCAGTCCTCTTCTGGCTGTGCCGGGTAGAGATTATAACAGAACATGACCAAGATGTTCAAATGTTCATAAATGACCAGCATGGTCGAATAATAATAAGGCAGAACAGTTGAAACTGGAGCAGCAGCACAGTCAGGTGGACTGGGGACAGCAAGGAGCCATCATGTCAGGTAGTCCTGGGGCACGGTCCTAGGGCTCAGGTCCTCCGAGAGAGAGAAAGAAAGAGAGAATTAGAGAGAGCATATGTGGGGTGGCCAGTCCTCTTCTGGCTGTGCCGGGTGGAGATTATAACAGAACGTGGCCAAGATGTTCAAATGTTCATAAATGACCAGCATGGTTGAATAATAGTAAGGCAGAACAGTTGAAACTGGAGCAGCAGCATGGCCAGGTGGACTGGGGACAGCAAGGAGTCATCATGTCAGGTAGTCCTGGGGCATGGTCCTAGGGCTCAGGTCCTCCGAGAGAGAGAAAGAAAGAGAGAAGGAGAGAATTAGAGAACGCACACTTAGATTCACACAGGACACCGAATAGGACAGGAGAAGTACTCCAGATATAACAAACTGACCCTAGCCCCCCGACACAAACTACTGCAGCATAAATACTGGAGGCTGAGACAGGAGGGGTCAGGAGACACTGTGGCCCCATCCGATGCCCATGCCACTGCTGCTAATTCGTGTGAAAGATTGGTGTGAACTTTCCAACCTATGAACCAGAAATAAGAAATTTAAACCTGAACTTTCCAACCTATGAACCAGAAATAAGAAATTTAAACCTGAACTTTCCAACCTATGAACCAGAAATAAGAAATTTAATAGTCAATAGAACTATCTCTATTGATAGTTTAGTGAAATAGTAGTATTGATAGTTTAGTTTACTGTAGTACATGTTGCCCCTACAGGTGCGGCTGAGGCGTGTGGGGGGTCTAAAGGGAGGCAGGAGCTCCACGACCCCCCTATGATATTTGACCTGTCTGGGGACAAGGGCGAGGAGACACCCCTGGACCCCACCACGGAGGAGTACAAGGAGGTGGATGAGAGGGTGAGGAGGTGGAGGGAGGCGCTGCTCTATGACATTGCCACTGACCAATCAGTGTCCATGGCCGACTACGCCACAGACCAATCAGCAGCCCCCTGCTGTGACCCCCGGCACACAGCCTGCCGCTGCCTCACCCTGGGCTGAGGACACACACACATTCAGTGTTATACAGTTTGACATTCACAGAAACACCGACTGATACGCAGACACACACACTTTAGTTTTAGTCCAATAATTGTTTGCTCTTGGAGGTATATGCGTGCCCCTGGGAATGTAGAAATCAGACCTGTAGCCTACATCTGGGTTACTGTAAACAACCCCAGAGACCAACCAGAAACATTTGCCAGAGTGAAGAAGAAAAGCAAATATTAGAACTAGCATCAGCCTGTTGTGAGGAGGCCGGACTGTGGGTCATTCTCCTGGAGGTCAGTACTGGGGATTGACTGAGACACATTGCTCACTGCTGCTCTGAGGGGAAACATGGGAAGACAGCTGCAGTTGCGTAGCAAGGACAATTTACTGTATTATTACCAATATTAAGTGTTTTCCTGTACACAGGCTTTTTGTACAGTTATATAACAGAGGCTTCTGGGATGCTCTAGCACTCTCTGGTGGGGAGTAAAGTAGGATGAAGTTGCCAATACACTGATCTAAGACCAGTTTAGTTTGTCCCACGAATAACTTCCCTTTAACCCAAAATCAAAACATCCGAAGAACAAAAAGCACCACCCTTTGGCAAATCAGTCACAGGATCATATCAATAGGTGTGCTATTTACATACTATATGTATAAATGTATATATACACAAACAATAAAAAATCACTTTCCACCAAAACCACTTAAGATCTAATGTATTGATGAATAATACTAATTTCATTTTCCAAAAGAGTATTTAATACAAGTCAACATAGTTTTTTTACAAAGTAAAAAGATCTGTCATATCTGAAATGTTACAATATTCAATATTATGTAGTCAATGGTGTTAATAATGAAATCAATGAAATAAAAGGACCTGTACGATCCTATAATACAGTTCTCTATTCAGTTTTTCACATTTCAGTATTTGACTCTTTTTTTCTTAGCGCTGTTCGAAAACTATCGCTTCAGACATGATAGAAGCCCCCCCCTCTTTCTTTCTCTTCCCTCCCCCTTCTCTCTCAGGGCGTGCCACAGCTAGAGCCCACTGGTAAGCCTCAGTCTCTGGGCCCCTCTCTGCCACCCTACACTGGGTTCTAGCCAATCTGCATCAAGCAGCAGAATAGGACTCAGACTTCACTATCCAGTCAGTGTTATATATCACTTAACGATACTAAGAGGTTATAAAAGTACAATTGAATGGTTTTGCCTCTTCCCCTTTTGACAATGTTAAGCACTTTGAACACTTATCGATAGCTGTATATGAATGCAATTAAATATTAAAGTCCCTTTTTAACCATGTTAATATTGGTTAATATTAGACTAGAGGTAGGCTACAACTTCAGTGCCCAGACTTCCTTTCCTTCTGTGATAGTTAGGGAATGAAATGTTTGTATTCATATTGACCTTCAGGGCGAGGTATAAGACAATGTACAGAGACAGGTCTACTGTCTATCCATACTCTACTTCTGAGTGGCGCACGATAGTAACCAATCACCATTGTGGCTTCTACATTTCTCCTATCTGCCTCATTGGGGACATGGGGGTGGGACCTGGGGGGGGGTGGGGGGGAGTTCTCTGAATACTGATATCCCTTCTAGCTTGAATGGCTCCAGTTGATTGGTTCCCAGGAAAAGTTGGGTCAGTTGCTCTGGTTGTTGACTGGAGGAAACTCGTTCTTGTCATCCAGACAGACAGGTCCCTTGGTAAACTCATGTTCAGGGATCACATCGCCTTTCTTAGCCCCTCCATCTAAGTAGCCTGGGAGGAGGATTGAGGGATGGAGAAGAAGAAGATGGAAAGAGAGGAGAGATGACAAAAGGTCACATCACCAGACTAAATTACACAAGGTAAGACAGATACAAACCATACACACAAACCATACACATAACCAAACATCCACATAATACCTGTGAGAGTGGTAGAAGAGTGTGGGGTCGAGGGGAGAGCCACAGTGGCAGCTTATGATAGGCTGTTTGACGGTGGGAGGGACCTTCTATCCTCAAGCTCCTCCTCTTCCTGTTGTTCTTCCTGTGGCTCCTTATCTCCTTCAAATAGTCTGGAGAAAACAAAAAGAGCCTGAGAGCAAATACACACGCACAGAAGCGCATATACAAACATGCTTCCACACACACCAGGGTATATTCTATTTAAATTCCAGTCAATTCAGAAAGTAAACCAAATTTCTGATTGAAAAGCAATGAAGAGAAATGAAATGGGACTTTCAGTGTACTTCCTGAAATTACTGTAATTTAAATGGAATTGACCCCAACCCTGAGGCTCACACACTTATTCACCTATGTTTCCTGACCAACACACACTCTCCTCCCTCCTGTGTGTCGATGTTATAGATGTAGATATGTCCATCTGATGACGCCACCAGCAGACGAGGCAGCTTCTGAACCCTGAAAATCATAACAAATAGGACTGTCAAATAAAGAGTTACCAAACATCGAAATGCACACAGACACACACCATCCCCCCGCAAACACACACAAACTTACGTGGCCAAGGCGCAGATGTTCTTGAGACCGAACATGTTAAGTCGTACAGTGGCGAAGGCCCGGTCCTGGTGCATCATGTCAGAGACCTGGGAGGGAAGGTAGGTGCTGGCTGCTGTGAACATCTTTCCCACGTATGCACCCCACGTAGGACATCCCCCCTCTCGACTAGACAGGCAGAAGAGACATAGTCACACTCAACAAGTCAATCACACTCCTCTTCCCAACTGACTACAAAGACAACTGTAACACAAAGCATCTTCCACTCCTGACAACTAGCCACTGAGGACCAGAAAGGGCCAGGTTGTAACACAATCAACACAACAAACTCAAAAGAGAGTAAACAGTGTGTACCTGGGGCTGTGACGTTCCAGTTTGAAGATATGGACCGTTTCCGTGTTGCTGGAGGCACAGAGGAACTGGGCATCTGAACTAAAGGACAATGAGCTGATACTCACGTACCTGAGACAAACACACATGGTAAAAGTCATCATCCTCAAGAGACCAAACCTACCCCTACAAAACCTTGTCGAGACATTCTAAAGTATTGTGTCTATCAGCTGTACTATTGTATGTGTTTCTGTAGTCTGTCTGTCATAAACAGACCTCTTCATCCCTCTGCGGAACTCAAACAGTCTTTGTCCCTCTGGGATGGTGAACACTCGGATCACTGTACCCTGGGGAGGAGGAGATGGTCAGACAGAACTATTGTACACAGAGAACGGAGTGACACACTGAGTGTACAAAACATTAAGAACACCTGCTCTTTCCATGACCAGGTGAACGTTAGGATCCCTTATTGATGCCACTTGTTAAATCCACTTCAATCAGTATAGATGAAGGGGAGGAGACAGGTTAAATAATTATTTTTAAGCCTTGAGACAATTGAGTCATAGCTTGTGTATGTGTGCCATTCAAGGGGTGAATTGGCAAGACAAAAGACTTAAGTGCCTTTCAACAGGGTATGGAAGTAGGTTCCAGGCGCACCGGTTTGTGTCAAAAACTGCAACGTTGCTGTGTTTTTCATGCTCAACAGTTTCCTGTGTGTATCAAGAATGGTCCACCACCCAAAGGACATCCAGCGAACTTGACACAACTGTGGGAAGCATTGTAGTCAACATGGGCCAGCATCCCTGTGGAACGCAACTCAATATTAGGAAGGTGTTCCTAATGCTTGGTATACTCAGTGTATATATAGAGAGATACAGTAGAAAGACATGCAGAGATAAACAGAAAGACAGAGGGAGGAACAGTCAGACTCACCCTCTCGGAGGCGCTGGCCAGTTTGGTTCCTGACACGTTGAATGTGAGAGCTGCAAGGGGACTGTCATGGGCTGGGATCATCGTCACCGTGCTCTGAGGAACACACAGGTCATATGTCATTGACATTAACCTGTGACCACTTCAACAGCTGTGACATGCAATGACTGTACTACATGTACTCAAAAGTATTAAGTCATTTCCACTACCACTACAAACACTCTACAACCTAATCGCATGCTGCCATTGAGATCAACATGAATACCCCCTGCGTTGTGCTGTGTAGACTGACTTGAATAGCAGCGGTGGCAGAAGAAGTTTGAATGTCAGGTCTTACCAGGTTGTTGGCGTCATAAACCATGATCTCCCCGATGGTCTCACTGCCAGGGTACGCCAGGTAGGAGTTATCATGGTTCACAGAGAGGGCACAGAGACCTGACGGGTTGGAGGGTGTATCTGTGTTTAAAAACGGAGCATAGTTGAGGGTACGCATCGTGTGTGTGCCTACGTGTTTATTCAGTACCTGAGGGGTTGTGTGGTATGTTGAGCAGTGTTTTGAGCAGCTTCATGTCTTTGATGTTGTGGATGTAGACTGACTCCTCCAGACATACTACCATCCTCTACAGGGGACGGAGAGAGAAATGTTACTGCAGAGCTATACGGTTTGGAATGGGAATCCCTCTCAGGTGGGCCTCAATCTGGGGTGAGGAGTGGGTTTGGAATGGGGCCTCCGATGGCCATTACCTGTCTGTTGAGCCTGACTGAGAGGATGTTGTTGGAGTAGCTATAGTTGCAGATCTCTGTTCCTCTCTTGAAGTGGTAGACATTCATACGTCGGGGCATGGAGAGACTGACCACCACCACCAGACTGCTGGAGAACAACCGCTCCACGATGTACACGTCTGGAGACTCCGCTGGGAAAGGGAGGGAAGGAAGTGGGCGGGAAGGGTTAAATCACATAGATGTGCTTATATAAAAACAACACTTTGCATAGAATACACACGCAGGTAAACATGTGCATAGAGCACACATGCACAGACACGCAAACACGTACACACTCCGCAGGCGCACATTCCATCACATTAATTTCATAGTTTAATATTTTCTGAACTTTTATTTATCTTAAAACTGCGTTGTTGGTTAAGGGCATGTAAGTAAGCATTTCACGGTAAGGTCTACTACGCCTGCTGTATTTGGCGCATGTGACAAAATTGTATTTGATTTTTGTATTTGACACTCAAGCCAAAACATTAATACGCTGACACTTTCCTCTCACCGTGATAGGAAACACTGATAAAATACTTGTAGAATGCATTACTGGGAACAGGTTTATGGTGTAACACTTTACTCACAACCATTGTTTACAAAAGTGGGAGAGGGTGGACTGTGTCAGCTTAGAACTTGTTCTCTGGTTACAGAGACTACTGTACAACCACGCTGGTTGACCTGACCACAGCTTACTAGGTGCTTGTTTTGTCCCTGTCCTTATGATACCAGTTTAGTGAACATCTGCCAGTGTTTAATTGTAGTTACTAGCTACCAGTACACACAGGCTAAGGAAACTCACTCACCTCCTTCATGGATGCAGTCCATCTTGTCCACCGAGGTGACAGAGAAGAGTCTGTAGCCTGACTTAGTGCCCACTGATAGAGACCTGAGACACAAAGAGACAAAGAGAACACTTTTTTGGTTACAACATGATTCCATGTGTTATTTCATAGTTTTGATGTCTTAACTATTATTCTACAATGTAGAAAATAGTCAAAATAAAGAAAAACCCTTGAATGAGTAGGTGTCCAAACTTTTGACTAGTACTGTAGATGTTAACTTGTGGTGCCATAATCTATGTAAATCATATACCATAGGGGTCTTAAGCTACGGAGATAAATGCACATATAACAGAAAAACCATACAATAAAAAATGAGATGACACAATGTTTATGAGTGGAAAGGCTGACTGGACCAAGGCTGATTGTACCACTGAAGGCAGAGGATGTTGTTTTCTAAGGACAGTCATACACACTCGGCTAACCGGGAAGTGTAGGCAATACGTGCAATGCCTCACTACCCAGTGAGATATATATATAGCAGTCATGGGGAAATTAAGGATACACAGTGTGCTGTATAGCCAACACAACAAGAGTTGAATCAGGTCATGTATTATTATTATATATTTTTTTAGGATCCCCATTTGCTGTTGCGAAAGGATGTGATCGCCCTAAGCACTTCAAACAGCACTGATAATCAAGCACACTATCTATGGTTCCATGATCTCGCCATCACGGTTGACAACTCCATTGTGTCCTCCTCCCAGAGCGCTAAGAACCTTGGCGTGATCCTGGACAACACCCTGTCGTTCTCAACTAACATCAAGGCGGTGGCCCGTTCCTGTAGGTTCATGCTCTACAACATCCGCAGAGTACGACCCTGCCTCACACAGGAAGCGGCGCAGGTCCTAATCCAGGCACTTGTCATCTCCCGTCTGGATTACTGCAACTCGCTGTTGGCTGGGCTCCCTGCCTGTGCCATTAAACCCCTACAACTCATCCAGAACGCCGCAGCCCGTCTGGTGTTCAACCTTCCCAAGTTCTCTCACGTCACCCCGCTCCTCCGCTCTCTCCACTGGCTTCCAGTTGAAGCTCGCATCCGCTACAAGACCATGGTGCTTGCCTACGGAGCTGTGAGGGGAACGGCACCTCAGTACCTCCAGGCTCTGATCAGGCCCTACACCCAAACAAGGGCACTGCGTTCATCCACCTCTGGCCTGCTCGCCTCCCTACCACTGAGGAAGTACAGTTCCCGCTCAGCCCAGTCAAAACTGTTCGCTGCTCTGGCTCCCCAATGGTGGAACACACTCCCTCACGACGCCAGGACAGCGGAGTCAATCACCACCTTCCGGAGACACCTGAAACCCCACCTCTTTAAGGAATACCTAGGATAGGATAAAGTAATCCTTCTCCCCCCTTAAAAGATTTAGATGCACTATTGTAAAGTGGCTGTTCCACTGGATGTCATAAGATGAATGCACCAATTTGTAAGTCGCTCTGCATAAGAGCGTCTGCTAAATGACTTAAATGTAATGTAAATGTATGGGCATACACAGAAATACTGTGTAGAGAAAAGGAAGGGCAGGCATCTGTCAACAGATGGAATAGGATGGAGTATAGGATATTCATTCTAGAATAGACACTGATTTAAGATTAGTTTAATGTTTTCCTCCCTTATGGTTTAGGTTACGCTATCGGGAGGGTGAGCTGATCCTAGATGTGTGCCTGAGGGCAACCGCTACCCAGAGTTGATCAGGTGTGTGGTTCAGTGGGATATAGGCTTGCCCAGCCAGGCAACAAATAGCCTAACTGCTGAGAATGATTGAAAATGGGAGAGTTAATGTCAATGTGTCTGTTTGACCACCTGGATTGTTTATGACACCAGACCCCAGCCAAACAGCTGTTATTACACCTGTAATTGACCTGTAGATCAACAATGTCTGGATGCTCCGTTCTCACTCACACTAATGTTGCCATTATCCAATACATCCAACCGCCCCATGCATGCAGTTGTGATAGCCTAAGTAATTGACAGTTCCAAAACTCATTGCATGTGTCCTCATCTGAGACAAATACCAGACTTGCACAATACACACAAAAAATGTGGGTTCCTCAAGTGTTCTTGGCGAAGAGTGATGGTTCTATGTGGAACCATACTGACCCAAAGAACCCTTTGAGCCCTTCAATAGTTATTTGCTGTTCAAAAAAAGGTTATTTCCTTTTTTTGTGATAATTAAAATGTAGGGATGGCAGCTCATTTGAATATTTTGGGGCCTGGTTTGCTCACAGATATTTCTGTGCAACTGTGAGTGAGTGTCATTGCAGTTTATCTAAAATGTTGTGTTATGCTATCATATGTTATACAGTATATGACTTAGGCCAGTGACAGTGTTTTATGAACAGTTGACTAAGTCAGTAGTTCTCAATTCTCTCCCCAGGGACCCCCAGCAGTTCCACAGCTAGCACACCTAATTTAACTTGTTAATAAACATAATACAACCTGTGGAATTTTTATAATATAATATGGCTATTAAACCAAAATGTAAAAAACTTGTACGGCTCTAAAATTGAAATAAGAATGAATAGAACAGGCGTCTCCAGTCAAGTAAATTACAGCATAAAAGAGTACCACAGTACGAGTCATAATGCCTATAAAACATAGAAGTCAAACAGGGAAATGGTTCCAATCGTTTTTCCACCATTCATTTTTCCCATATGGTATTTTATAAACACTTAAAATAAGGGCTGTGTTTCATGTAGGCTTACCCTGGCTTGACATTTTGATAACCACGTAAATCTCTCCAGGGCAAGGTGACTTTTATCAAGATTGCATGATATTGCCCCCCATAAAAAAAAAACATTAAATGCTGATTAGCTGCTAATGTGGCTATCATAAAGAACTAAAAATGCCATGATGATCAAGACAAAGGTATGAATCTCTGGATTAACTATCTAATATGTTAGCTAATGTATTAATCAATACATTGATTACATTTCTTTACATGGAAAATTCTGTGAACTGTCTCGTGCAAGTTTTAAATTGACAAAATACATGTTAGCAAAAGTGACAGCTAGAGATGACGTGCAGGAGCTTACATGGATTTGTAGTTTTGCATGATGTCTCTTTTGATGCTAATTAGCATTTTCGAATCTGAGAGTAAATACAGACGAATATATTGATAAATCACCTTATCCGAGAGAGATTTACATGGTTATCAAAACGTCACGCCAGGGTAAGTCTACAGGAAACACAACCCTTATTTTAAGTGATTCTAAAATCCCTTATCCCCTTTCTAGTGGCGCACATATTAATTATGGTAATGCACGAGCGTGGAGTTGTATCCATAGTTTCCTGGTTTGGCTTCCGTGTTTTAAAAGCGTTCGAGAATGAGGTGGATATGTTAGAAGCCAAATAACCCTGATTTGGTACTATATAGAACCATGTGTTTTTAGTGTGTAGTCTGCTGACCAGTATCTCCACTGTAGGTCAAATCTAGATTGGCTACTTTTATCTGACTATCAATAGGCCTTAGTAGTGTGGTGGCCTACTTCACAAGCTAGTAACCTATATTTTAGGAACAGTGTTGAAGAGACACCATGGGACAATTGGATTAACAGCGATAAACAAACTGCACAAGTGGGTGAGGTTTGAAGATACAATTCACACACTAACATATTTCTGCTACAGACCATATTATAGCTGGAAGCATAAGGATTTACTTCGGCCCTAGATTATGCAATTAGAATATATCTAGCAGTATGACAAGGAGAATCCGCTAGATTACGTGGTGTCCTGGTTGAACGAGGAGCTGATCAAGTCTTGAGGCCCTCCTGGACCGTCGAAGGTCTCCGGGTCCTCCATCTCGTCCACGGTTATTCTCCAGCTCCACTGCCCTAGTTTGGAGAGCTGGGTCCTGATCGATCACTCTGTAACCCAGCTCCTCTACACACGTATGCGCTAGAGATGAGTTAATACAATGTAATAAATGCTATACAAATGACAAACAGTTGGTTTGAATCCTGAAACTATAAGTCCCTGTTATTGTTTTTTACTTTTTGAGGAAGGCGCTTGTAATTGCTCTGTTTTTATCCTTAACAGGAGACCGACAAGTGAAACAAAACCGCTGAGGGCTGTATCCGTGACTTTTGCCACGTTTTCTATTGGCTGGTTAGAACATTACCTCTGCATCACTCAGATTGGCCGACCTTTTCATAGCTTGTATCTGATTGGTTTACAAGAAAACAGTGCAGAGAGCACCGCCCATTACACGATTGCGATTGGTTCACTTTACCTTCTTCGGGCACGAGGAATTGTTTTGATTGTTTTGATTGGATGGACCCATCAACTGTTTTGCTGACCGCATCTTTGCTACATCTCTCTGTGAAGTTTTGCAGAGTTTGCACAAAAGCAATACATACATATATAGGATTTTACTTAAATTGATCACTGTTTTGTTAAAGAGAATTTTCCTGCTATGCAGGAAATGCACATTTGTAGTGTATTTGAGTTTTAAAAAGGCTTCTTAAGTTTGTAATTTCCACTTTGAAATGTCAGACTTGATGTGCCCTAACGAAAGGGTGTCGACCCCTACAAAAATGTACTTGAATTATAATCCACTGAATAATTAACATTTCCTTTTGCTCCATGATTATTTTACTGCTGTAGCAAACTGGCTCTAATTAAGATCCTACATCTGTACAACACTGCATTTGACATATTCCCTGGCTGATCAGTCATTAAACATAATCTAATCCAATGGCACTGCGATCAGTCATCTATTGTTTATATTAAGGTTAAACTGCTGAAGCACAATGTGCAGAACATTTATCTTCATAAAACAACAATATCCTCCCAAAATATTCATGCATCGAGTACTGTAACGACCCTGGGTTTATAAGCGCGGAAATCGACCCTGCCGCAGGAGCATGCTTTTGCGGTACAGTCGATAGCTAGAAGGTCGAGGGTCATTACAGTACTATTTGAATAGAGGACGCTCCACCGTTCATGAGAAATTAATGAGGCTATCAGGTCCTTATATCTGCCATTGATTTCCCATTGACGTCATGATTTCCATGCGTTCCCCTTTAATGTTGCCAAGGGTTACGGCTCACGTGTCAGAATGAGGCGAATTGACGTCAATGACGGCTCGTGATTGGTTCTAACCCCATATCCGGTGGGGCAGCGGTCCAAGTTTTTGGAAAAATCGAAGGGAGATATTTGGTGAGCTTGTGGAAATAACATCCAAATCCGAGTTAGTGTCAAAGGGCTCGCCAATAATTTGCGGATTCTTGTAAGTATTGCGCCACATAGTTTGAAATTGATGCCATTGCGATCGCGGGATATGTAGCCTCCGCCTTGTATTTGTTTATGATAGAGCTCAAGATGGCGTCATTGGCAAGACTGGCCAGAATTGAAGTATCTCTGGACTGACTGGCTTTGCAGGCCAAAATGCCAACTAGGTTTCTAGCTACCTAGCTGGTTGATAGATTTGATATCCATCAATACAGTTTTAGCAAGCTAGCTTCGTCATGATTATGTTTATTTAAGTTCGCTAACGTACTACTAGTAAGGTGCGATCAAACAGCCATCTGATGCGTACTAACTATAGTAACGTTAGATGGCTAACGGTAGAGTATTATAGGCCAGGGCAGTTAGGTATTGGTTTCTGTCATCTCTTATGCTCCTAGCTAACGTAGCGTTGTATCTTTAACAACTATATTATCAGAGTTGCCTGGCTAGCTAGCATTGATGCAACCGAAATGTACCTTGTTTTCCATGTTTGTTGGTAGCCAACCATAGTTTGCCTTCTAATTTAACGAAGTTGTAACGTTACTGCTCCAGTCAACGTTTTGAAAGCAAGGTCATTTTGAATGTTTTTCTTTTTGGTGGGGGGTGTCTGTCATATTATTCCATGGCATATATATATTCCAGGAGACAGTTCATGGGCAGTATTGAAAACGCCAGAGCAAAAAACATTGCTAAATAGCAGGACGTTCAAGAACTGTCTGAAATCCTAATCAGCAGTAGCTCGGTTAGCTATTTATTTTATTGATACTTGATGTAAATGGTTGTTTCTATCATTTGACTCTTCATGATCTGTACTTGGGTACACCACCAAAGGGTTGCATTGTGCACCAGATCCTCTCGTTTGTAGTAAAGCAGCATGTCATACTTGCTACTGGCTCCATTTTTTGGGGGGGTCAATATTATAAATCTAAATCTACTTTGACAGATTAGTAATGACATGGTCCTATTTAAATGGCATATGATACACAGTAATCCAGACCTCAGCATGATGAAACTGATAAGAAATGTAACTTTTCTTCCCCCATCAAACAAGGATACAGTTTTGTTGTTTGGGCCTATCTGTTTACCACCACTTAAGACTTAATCACATCATATGACCAAGTTACCCTCAAGCATCCCTGAAATGCCTATCTCTTTTTCTTTCTGTCTCACACTCTCCCTCCCTTCCTCTAACCCCTTCCAATTAGTCCCTCCCTCTCTTCCCCCCCCCTCTCACATCTGCATTTTAGCCAGTTATCAGATGTTATAAGACTATAACAACCACATTAGAAGAAGATTGTAACTATTTAAAAAAATATATATATACGCGTAATAGAAGTACGCGTAATAGAAGCAATCCAAGTTGTCTCTCTCAATCTCTAGTTTCGAGGCCAGAATTCGCCAGTTCACCAGGTCGTAGCAGAGCAGTAACGCGTCTTCAATCGTGATGGCGTCGGGCAGTACGAGCAGCGAGGAGGAGAGGAGTCTGAGGGAGTGTGAGCTGTACGTGCAGAAACACAACATCCAGCAGCTGCTGAAGGACTGCATCGTCCAGCTGTGTACCTCTAGGCCTGACAGACCCATGGCCTTCCTCAGAGAGTACTTCGAGAGGCTGGAGAATGTGAGTCTGGGCGGGTAGTGTGTGTCCAACTGTGGGCATCATCCAGCTGTGTGCTTCATCCAGCTGTGTGCCTCCAGGCCCATGGCCTTACATGAAACTAGTTTTATAATTGTAGTGCCTTTATATTGTAAAGTCTTGCCCTGGCAGCTGATTGGCTGTGTGTGACCTCTGACCTGTGAACCATGCAGGAGGAGGCCAAGCAAATCCTGAACCAGCAGAAGGCCAGCAGCCGTTCTGACTCCCGGGATGAGGAGGTATCTCCTCCCATGAACCCTGTTGTCAAGGGTCGCCGGCGGAGAGGAGCCATCAGTGCTGAGGTCTACACAGAGGAGGACGCTGCATCCTATGTCAGAAAGGTGAGGATGCACAGACACTCATACAACATACCGTACGCATACATCACACAACTGCACACATAAAAACTTCATCTTGAAAAGCATGGCTCTACTAAAACAACAAAGGATCTGACAAAATGCAGTCATGTAGACGATCCCACAAAACAATATTCTCTACTTACAGTCATATCTATAGGCTGGCTGGAGATTTTGTGAATACTTAGGGTGATTTGCTTAAACATGGATGGTTTTTGTTTTCAAGGTCATTCCTAAAGACTACAAAACAATGGCTGCCCTAGCTAAAGCTATCGAAAAGAATGTGCTTTTCTCTCACTTGGATGACAACGAGAGGAGGTATGTTGTTAACAGGCTTTGTTGTTAATTTTCCTTGATTTGTCTGTAAAGATTGGTTGTCAATGTGAGTTTAGATCAATCCCACTGATCATGACACAAACCTGAAACTTTACAAACACAATCTTTATTCACAGCGACATCTTTGACGCCATGTTTTCAGTTACCTACATCGCTGGAGAGACTGTTATTATGCAAGGTACAGTAGGTTCTCATTGTCCTTTTGATTCAGTGGAAATTCAAGTAGACCTGAAGTCTACTGTCTTTTTATTCCAGAGAAAAGATTAACAATGTCTTCCTTCTCTCTCAGGTGATGAGGGAGATAATTTCTACGTCATCGACCAAGGAGAGACGGATGTAAGTCTCTTGATGTATTTTAGGAACACACACATTTTTTGCACAATGACTCTTGTATTAATAAACCAACATTCTCACACAAGCATTCCAGTTTGATAAAAAACAGGCCCCCAAGTTGAAAGCTTGCCTTGTTTTTTTCCCTCCTGAATGTGACAGGATTATTTTTGCAACTGTCTTTTCAGACTGTTTTTTGTTGTCATATGTTACTTTGCTATTCAGATCCTATTATCTGTTACCTTAGCGACGCCTACTCTCATAGATCTAGCATTCTAATTGTATGGCTACGTCACATTATTTCTATATCATACAAGAAACAACTTACACATAGGCAGTGAACAACATCTAATAGAGACAGTAACACGCCGACGTTACCTGATCTTAATGTCTAAATACTCTTCTCCCCCTTCCTGCCAGGTGTATGTGAACAACGAGTGTGTGACCAGTATCGGGGAGGGGGGCAGCTTCGGAGAGTTGGCCCTGATCTACGGCACCCCCAGGGCTGCCACTGTCCGAGCCAAGAGCAACGTCAAACTGTGGGGCATCGACAGAGACAGCTACAGGAGGATACTCATGGTGAGCCTTGCCCTGCTCTGCTCTGACACTTCACCTGACTGACATGCTTTGATTTACATTTGGAGTGATTAACGATGAGTAGGGACATGTAGAATTGCTGCGATTTTTAAATTGTATTTTTATAACTGCTGGATTTTACGAATTGAAAATACAGACAACTACAGAAGGCAATCCGTATGACCAGTTTATACATGATGTTTGAAGGCTTACAACAATTGTCAGAACTCAGGAATAAACATTATGACTTGTTGTTATTCTTTACAGGGAAGCACTTTGAGGAAGAGGAAGAT
The DNA here is from genome assembly GCF_023373465.1 of Oncorhynchus keta. Taxonomy (NCBI): domain Eukaryota; kingdom Metazoa; phylum Chordata; class Actinopteri; order Salmoniformes; family Salmonidae; genus Oncorhynchus; species Oncorhynchus keta. The sequence goes on along the minus strand of NC_068444.1, from coordinate 28,071,927 downwards.
GTACGAGGAGTTCCTCAGCAAAGTTTCCATCTTAGGTAAGGTTCACTGTTTATTTAGCTTTTTGACATTTCTGCTCATAATAATAATAATAGCCACTGTTAACAAAAATTGGTCCACCAGCCACTGGCATGTACAGTGCATTCAGACACCTTGACTTTTTCAACATTGTGTTATGTCACAGCCTTATTCTAAAATTGTCTACACACAATAGCCCATAATGACGAAGCGAAAACAGGTTTTTAGAAATTTTAGCAAATGTATTAAAAATAAAAAATAACGATATTTCCATAAGTATTCAGACCCTTTGCTATGAGATGTGAAATTGAACTCCGGAGCATCCTGTTTCCATCTATCATCCTTGAGATGTTTCTCCAACTTGATTTGAGTCCACCTGTAAATTCAATTGATTGGATATGATTTGGAAAGGCACACACCTGTTTATATAAGATCCCACAGTTGACACTGCATGTCAGAGCAAAAACTAAGCCATGGGGACAACGGAATAGTCCGTAGAGCTCCGAGACAGGATTGTGTCCGTAGAGCTCCGAGACAGGATTGTGTCCGTAGAGCTCCGAGACAGGATTGTGTCCGTAGAGCTCCGAGACAGGATTGTGTCCGTAGAGCTCCGAGACAGGATTGTGTCCGTAGAGCTCCGAGACAGGATTGTGTCCGTAGAGCTCCGAGACAGGATTGTGTCCGTAGAGCTCCGAGACAGGATTGTGTCCGTAGAGCTCCGAGACAGGATTGTGTCCGTAGAGCTCCGAGACAGGATTGTGTCCGTAGAGCTCCGAGACAGGATGGTGTCCGTAGAGCTCCGAGACAGGATGGTGTCCGTAGAGCTCCGAGACAGGATGGTGTCCGTAGAGCTCCGAGACAGGATGGTGTCCGTAGAGCTCCGAGACAGGATGGTGTCCGTAGAGCTCCGAGACAGGATGGTGTCCGTAGAGCTCCGAGACAGGATGGTGTCCGTAGAGCTCCGAGACAGGATGGTGTCCGTAGAGCTCCGAGACAGGATGGTGTCCGTAGAGCTCCGAGACTGGATGGTGTCCGTAGAGCTCCGAGACTGGATGGTGTCCGTAGAGCTCCGAGACTGGATGGTGTCCGTAGAGCTCCGAGACTGGATGGTGTCCGTAGAGCTCCGAGACTGGATGGTGTCCGTAGAGCTCCGAGACTGGATGGTGTCCGTAGAGCTCCGAGACTGGATGGTGTCCGTAGAGCTCCGAGACTGGATGGTGTCCGTAGAGCTCCGAGACTGGATGGTGTCGAGGCACGGATCTGGGGAAGGGTACCAACAAATTCTGCAACATTGAAGGTCCCCAAGAACACATTGTCTTCCATCATACTTAAATGGAGGAAGTTTGGAACCACCAAGGCTTTTCCTAGAGTTGGCCGCCCGGCCAAACCGAGCAATCGCGGGACAAGGGCCTTGGTCAGGGAGGTGACCAAGAACCCGATGGTCACTCTGACAGAGCTCCAGAGATCCTCTGTGGAGATGGTTGTCCTTCTGGAAGGTTCTCCCATCTTTGCAGTACTCCACCAATCAGGCCTTTATGGTAGAGTGGCCAGACAGAAGCCACTCTTCAGTAAAAGGCACATGAAAGTCCACTTGGAGTTTGCCAAAGGCACCTAAAGGACTTTCAGACCATGAGAAACAAGATTCTCTGGTCTGATGAAACCAAGATTGAACTCTTTGACCTGAATGCCAAGCGTCGCATCTGGAGGAAACCTGGCACCATCTCTACGGTGAAGCATGTGGTGGCAGCATCATCCTGTGGGGATGTTTTTCAGCTGCAGGGACTGGAAGACTAGTCAGGATCGAGGCAAAGATGAACGGAGCAAAGTACAGAGAGCTCCTTGATGGAAAAAGCACTCAGACTGGGGTGAAGGTTCAACTTCCAACAGGACAACGACCCTAAGCACACAGCCAAGCCACTCCTGCGTTTTCTTCGGACAAGTCTCTGAATGTCCTTGAGTGGTCCAACCAGAGCCCGGATTTGAACCCGATTCGAAAAACCTGAAAATAGCTGTGCAGCGACGCTCCCCATCCAACAGAACAGAGCTTGAGAGGATCTGCAGAGAAGAATGGGAGAAACTCCCCAAATACAGGTGTGCCAAGCTTGTAGCATCACCCAAGAATATATATATATATATTTTAAATCTACCATTCACTCAGATTTTTTACCAGCCAAAATATATTATTTTCTGCTAAAGTTACACAAAAAAACAGATGAGCATGCTTTGTAATGTTTCTAAAATAATACATGTATTATTCGTAAGAAGAAATGTGGTATTTGTTTCATTACATTTTTTGTGACCTGTCTTTTAACCAAAATATTAGATGACACAAAAAGGCAGGATGTTACCGTGGTAATGCAACTCCAGTCATGTTTGTGCCTGTGAGATTGAGTCTGACAGGTAATAACGTTATCTTCTCTTACCTAGCAGTTGAAACTCAAACATTGGAAAAACAACCCCGGCTTGTGAACAAAACTATGTAAATAGCCAAGAAACACAATGACAAAGTTTCACTTCAGTAGACTTTCGTTTCAAGTAAATTAGACCAACTTTTATGCCTGCGCTTCTAAAAATGAATATTTGACTCAGCTCTTCATGTGCTTACAGCCCCTAGCCAGGCAGTGTTGCAGCGCGAGGTGGGATAGGCTATATAGGATTCATAGTACTTTTACTTTTTTAAGTTATTTTCCCTATCTATGAAACATGGCATAAATATTTTGATAAAATCTACTGCAGCATTTGACTATAAATGTGATCATACTTGACCATTTTTATTCACAAATGCAAGTGAAATGCTTGCATTGTGGAGGACTGACCACCCGGCAACGTGATTAGTGAAATAGACATCTTTACCCACCAATGCCCAAATCTACCCTCCATTTAGCAGGTGGCGGATGTTCATTTTAGGCCCTGATTATAGCCACATGCATACAGTGGCTTTCAAGTCACGTTAACAACTCTTCCTCCACCACCTAGGTGTACAGTGTGTGGTTTCTTTATTGTGATGTCACTTATGTCCCTGTCTTGTGATTCCATCCCCTTAGAGTCTCTGGACAAATGGGAGCGTCTGACGGTGGCAGATTCTCTGGAGCCGGTGCAGTTTGATGACGGACAGAAGATCGTGGTGCAGGGAGAGCCTGGCGACGAGTTCTTCATCATACTGGAGGTATGTACGTCACTCTAGGGTTTCATTTAGTTTGTTTCGGTTCTCCCTACTGAACACTACCCTGATGTTTGTGTTCTGTAGGGCTCTGCAGCTGTGTTGCAGCGTCGCTCTGAGAACGAGGAGTTTGTGGAGGTTGGGAGATTACAACCTTCTGACTACTTTGGTAAGAAGAACCTGCTCAGGCTTCAGCTCTCCCTCTCTTCTCATCAACTCTCTTTCTTCATTTGTTTGTATATGCACTATATAAGCCTGAATCTCACATTTTTAAGGTGATATGATGAGAAAAGCACAAAGCTCTAACCAGATTTGGCAAGCCTCTTACATATTTAGGTGTTATATTAGCAGAAATTAACCCAATTTGTGAAGCCTGTTTTGTACTGACCATGTACTCCGTTCTCCCAGGTGAGATTGCCCTGCTGATGAACCGTCCCCGTGCTGCCACTGTGGTCGCCCGCGGTCCTCTGAAGTGTGTGAAGCTGGACCGACCACGGTTCGAACGCGTCCTCGGACCCTGCTCGGACATTCTCAAACGCAACATCCAACAGTACAACAGCTTTGTTTCACTGTCTGTCTGAGGGGTTTACCCTCTCCTGTAACCCCTAATCCCCTGTAACCCCTAATCCCCTATGTAACCCCATAACCCCCCTCTTTTAGACCCAGGGTCCACCAATGCAATTTTACTTCAATGTCAATTCATTTGGTAATCCGTTTGCGTCAGCTGTTTTTAAAACCTCATATTCATTTTATGCTACCCATCAGCTAGCCATCCTAGTCACCCATACAGGAACAGTTATGTTGCAGTTTGTTACATGTACCAGCTTCATACAGTATGCCTTCACTGCATTCACTGATATTTATATATATTTTTTACTCTAATTTAAACCCGAACAGTGATTAGTAGGGGATTGGCCGAGGTTAGGCCAGGCCAATGATAAGATGGGACAATCAAACATGGTGAAGTAAGGATCCATGATGAATATTATGCAGATATTTTGGTTCCATATAAAAGTGTCAAGTTTGGCATTCTCACATTTTTCCTTTCAGAATGAAAAGAATGCTGGAAGCATAAGGATTCCATCTAATTTCTTATGTAGCTTTCATGTTATGATCTCCTGTTTATCCTCCATTGCTACATTAAATCAAATTTATTTTTACATTTCTCATATTGTTTCCATTGATTGTGCCATCAATCTAATTCACTATTGTTTTATCTAGTTTGAGAGCGTTTGTACAACTTAATGCAACCAGAAGGTTTTCTGTTGTACAGCTATCAAACTAGTGCCAAATGTTGATAATTCTTTTCACAACTCGGAACCCATAGAAGATTCTTATTCTATAGTCCGAAACAGTGGAACTCAAAACAGAAAGTATCTATCACCATGTTAACACTCACCTCTGTTTGGTTGGTACATTATTGGCTACAATGGGGGGAAAACATGGAGTATTAGTGTATTTCAGTATTCATCATTTTTCAGTATACACCAAATAATTTAATCACTAAAATTCTTTAAACAGAATTATTCTATAGTTATTCAATTATTATTAAAGGTATTATTATCTTTATTGACTGAACAAACTAATGTTACGCTATATGGTTTGGAGTGATGGTAATCTTAAGTACGTTTTAAATGTCTTTTTGTAAATGCTTATTTTTCCATAAATTCTATTTTAGGTGTTCAGTGCCACAGCGTAAATAAATGCTTCTTGTCAACTGACAAAACAGTATGTAGTTGTATTGTGAAAAATGTAAGGGGTTAACCTTTTAAAAGTAGGCGAAAGGGCTTTAAAATAATTAGCATTTTAAGTCTCCAAATTGTAGATTGTTTTATGGGTTTTAAGACTTTCAATTATTTATGTATTTGAGCACTGAAGTTAAACAAGCAAAAGAAATCTTGCGTTTTAAGATTATATATTTATTTTAAAGCGGCTTCGCTGTTAAAGCTTTGTGAGAATTATTTGAATGTGTTTTTGAAGCAATCTGTGATCTACTTTATGCTCACCTACAGCATAATGTAAGGTGATGAGATGGTGTGAATGAAAGCGTATTCTCAAACTGGTATTCCCTGTGTTGGTCAAACAGTTTCACCCCTTCAATCTTAAGAATGCAATGTAATTCTGACAAATGTATTTAGCATTTTTTTTCCCTATTAACTCCTTCAGAAATATATAGTCTCAAGGTTGTATTCCTTTGCACTCCTGCCCCACAGCTTGCCCCTCACCCCCTTCTTACAGAAAGTACCTTTACATACGGTAATGCTATTATCCCTTTCTGAGGTGTTCTCCTTGTTTAGGCTCTGTCATGTTTCCAATCTTAATCTTGGTGTACAAAACAGTATGGCTGATTGGATGGATGGATTGACTTGTGTAACCGTTTGTTTGTATGTCCAAACCAATCAACATGATCCTGAGTCGATTGCAGTGTTGCCTACTTGGTCCAAAACCTTTGTCGTGCTTTCAGATTCCGTTGATGTTATGGAATTTTGCAGTCGTCTATTTGCTGACAGTTCAAACTCCCACCAATGATTTGCTTGTGTTTCGTCTGTCACATAGCAATCAACATAGAAGTACTGATGTGGTAAAACACATCACCACAAGATTACTACTAACTAGTAGGCACACTGCAATTGACCCAATTTGCCTTAGCTTATGTAACCTGGGCGTAGGCACTCCTGCTAGCCCTTCAGCAAGTTTGTGCGGCCTGCAGCAGGCTCTGAGAGCTGCAGGTCATCTGAGGACCATTCTTTTTATATTCTACCCAATGACTGTACTCGGTTTGACTTCATGTATGTGCAAAGACATTTATCCTTTTGGTATAGATTGTTTCAGATGGCAGTTTAAGCAATAAAAGGTAAAATCACCGGCTGAGTCATTTACTCATTGGTTGTCTGAATATGTCCATACGATAATATTAATGAATAGTCCTCACTCTGGAGGGCAGTGTAGTACCTCTTCTCAATATTCTTCAGTGGTTTCCTTTAATCACTTGATCCGACAGGTGAAGGCAAATCTCCAGGAGGGCCTCTTGACATTCTGTTTTATTGGTTCAGTGCATATGAAGAAAATAGATGAGAAAAGGATTCCACTGTAGCCTATAGGTGTTTGGTGAAATTAGATGTTTAACTGTCGGTGGATGAAAGAAAGCCACCCACTTCATTGGAGAGCTCATAAAGTTAGTATACCCAGAACCCACTCCTGCATGCATTTAAGATCAGTCACTGTTGCACAACCAATAAATGTTCTGAGCGTTTTTGCTGCTGACACCTTATAAAACAGTCTTCCATAAGCTCCCTCCAGCATTGTTGGACAGAAGCCCAACTTCATTTGGTGTGATTTCATTTACTCAGGCTCTTTAAAATAGTTGTGGTTATTCTCCCTCTTCAAAAACATCAGGATGCATTGGATTTGACAACAATGAGAACAGCTCGGAGCAAATGTTGAGATGAAATGGCATCAAACAGAATGTTGTTTGAAGACAATACTTTGTTTCAGACTAGTTAGAACAAAGTATAAGATGCATGTACACATACAGTACTGTAGCTGTGACGATGATGAGGTATTTATGGCAGGGTGTGTTGTGGTTGTGAAAGTACTTAAAGGGCAGACAGACAGACAGATACCTGATTAAATAGAGACAGCCACCTCTTGATGAGACAGACGGGCATTAGACGTCTACGTGCTATCTGGAAAAACCATGGGCCGTTTCAATGGAGTTTTAATAGGTAACACTTTCCTGTAGGAAGAAACACCTCATACACACACTTTCTTTTTCATCCATGCACTTTCTCTCAGTTTGTCTTTCCTTTTAACTTTCACTATGTGTGTCTAATGTGAATCCAGATCAATCAAAACAGTTACACAACAGAAAGCAGTAGAAATGTAAGGAGTATTGAAGTGTCATAATTTCTTCGTATTAAAGTTTTATTCAATGGATCACCCCAAATCATAACCTTTATTTACAAATGTATATTTGATTAAATATCTGTTGGCACAAGGTTACTTCACAGAACTGATGTGCAATCATTGAAATGAAATTGAAATGACAGAGTACTGAAGAAGGGTGTAAATTGTGAAAAAGCAGAAATCATCTTACATTATCCAGTGCTTCTTCCACAGTCATTTGGCTCCTTTGACACACTGATACAGTAGGTCCATTTCAATGCACTGCAAGGCAGAGGGGATCTCCAGAGAGGGTGGAAGGTGACCTCAGGTGACCTCATAGCCCAAGGCCATGTGTGACATTTTGACAGTGCAGGAAAGCAGTGCTGCTTTCTATTGTCAAAGCAGACCGTATCATTCCAAAGGTTTGACTTCAAAGACTAGTTCGGAATGCATTACTCGGTGAGAGGGACCAGACCCTGTGGTTCCTGCTTTTACAGGACAAGGTCACCTGCCATCATGGTCCTCAGGCTGTCCTTGGTCTTATGTTACCTCCCCTCATAGGACTTGGGGATACGTCCAAAATGTCATCCTCTTCCCCTATTATAGTGCACTTCTTTTGAAATCCTTGTTAACCTTAGTTACCTCTCCTTGTTGGGCACAGACACTGGTTTGACAGACTCAGGCATGGCGGAGGTATCAACAAAGTCTGTGGTGATCACCTGAGCCTCTCCCAGCCTGCGCACACACCTGTGGACTGTCTTCAGGACGCGCTGCAGCCGGCGGTCCAGGGCCTGCAGGTGGGGCTCAGTAAGGACCGGCTGCAGTGCGTCTCCTCCCAGGGACTCCCTCATCACGTCACTGAGCCTGTAGCGGTCCTGGGAGAGGAGCTGCAGCCGCAGTAACGTGGAACGCTTTATACTGAGAGGTGAGGTGATGGGGTAGAGGGAGGGGAGGGATGGAGGTGAAGAGGGGGAGAGAGAATGAGGGAGAGATAGGCAGAGAGTGAGACTTGACTCGAGAGTTGCCATGCCAAGTTAAATATGAATACAGGTTCAATGTTGGTGTTAGTTCATCTGTGTTAGTGACTATAGTGTATGCTCTCCATATTTACATGCAGCACTGTGACAGTGGAGCCAGTATGGACATCTCATCTTGAGAATGCTTCCCAAACCTGAAACACAGGAAGTGATGTCATCATAAGGGAACTAGAACTATTCCATTGTGCAATGACTGAAGTTATAAAGCAACTCTAGTACCCACCCTCTGGCATTGTCAAAGTGAAGAAGAAAACCTTCATCGCCGAACTTGGTGAAGATCTCATAATGGTGCCTGTCCATGTTACCTGAGGGAGAGTGCCAAGAACAAATATTCACTCACATAGGGCTACAGACAAAAGTAGTGCACTGTAATTGGGAATAGGGAGTCATTTGTGACACAGTGTGTTTATTCAATGTATAGACAAAGGCAGTGCACTACATAGGGAATAGGGTGTCATATGGAACAAGGACAGGGATCCATCAGGGGTGATGGGTGGTCATATACATACCAATAAGGAAGTCAAAGATGGCCATGTCTATGATGTTGAGCAGTCGGTTCCCTGAGTTGTAGGGATACAGCTGCTTTATGGTGTCACAGTACAAGGGGTTCACCTCCCACCTGGTAGAGACAGACACATGCAGATTGTAACAAGATAGTATAACAAGATATTCATTGTACCAAGATGTTCAGTCTGCCATATTACTGTATCAAAATACAGTCAAATGGATCACTTTCAAAATGGAAATGAGAGGCTCCAAATTGGTATTATGGGAAGAGATGACAGTAGGTCTCAGGGTTAAGTAAGGGTTGTATGCATACTCCTCCCTGCCAGTGAAGGTGTATGATCGTATCCACGGGTTGGGGATGGAGATACGAGGGGCAATGCTGAGACCGGGGAGGTAGGCTGACATGGAGCCCTCCAGCAGGTCAGGGCTCCCACACACTGCATACTCCGTCTTACACACGTACAGACACTTAGCAAAGAAACACGTGTTGTTCGCTGTTTGAAAGAGAATATACATAGATATACTGTAGATTAGTTGAAACCATCAGTATTCATCCTCGTCTTTTAATCACAGACTGATTCATTAAGATCTAAGTAGCAGGTGTGTAGACTCTCAAGCCAAATTGTCTTATTATGGAACTATATTGCTCTAGTAGGGTAATGCCTACCTGGAGAGGTAAAGAACACACTCCTTAGGTCCTCATTGTGAGTGGTCAGGAGAATCTCCCCCGTCAAATTCACCAGCCTGCCCACCACCGGCGGTACCCTCCGGAAGTCCAGGATTCTAGGTGAGAGAAAGATAAGAGTCTGTGGCTCAGTTGGTAGAGCATGGCGCTTGTAACACCAGGGTAGTGGGTTCGATCCCCGGGACCACCCATACGTAGAATGTATGCACACATGACTGTAAGTCGCTTTGGATAAAAGCGTCTGCTAAATGGCATATATTATTATTATTATTATTAAATACATGAAATACAAACTCATACATCTTCTACTACTCCGAATTCGAGAATAAAGAGTTCCATTCTGAACAGAACAAACAATAGAAAGTCAGATGAACTCATAGCTCCTGCAATCTCTCACCTCAGTTGACATACACAAAGTCACAGGAATTGAATTCAACTTTATAGATTTTTATCCATAATAACGCCTATGTAATTGCCTCTGTTCCCCGCGGTGTAGTCTAGCAGTTGTTGACGTGTGGCAACAGCCCCCAGGGCCATATTTACAGTCTGTCAGAATTGTGTGTCTCAGTAACAGTCATCAGTGTGTGTATCTGAGACTAAATACTGGAGATGTTATTGAGGTGCTGCATATCTCACCTGCTGATTGGGCCTTATAATGATAAAGCCTCTGGTACAACACAGAGACAGAGACACAACACAGACATTGGTGGGAACACACAGACATACTAGACATACAGTATCTAGTCTTAGACAGTACTGTAGTGTACAGTCACAGTGTTCAATTCATGAATGATAACCGAGCATTTAGTCTTTGTTTTATTTCTCTTCCTTTCCACTTCGTGAAATTCGAAATGGAATAAATGGTATATTGTGAGGTAAAAATGTATGGAACGTAATAACTTGATAACTTCTCTGAGCTTTATTAGCCGACACCCATGTACACCCATCCATAATGTTGTCGTGCGTTAAGGTATATCAACCACGTTGACTTGCTGTCTTGTGTGGTTTTGGGTTCATAAGCTGTGACTCAAATGACTGTATGTGACTGATGACTCACTTCAGTTAATGTGCAGTAACCTGGAGGCATGGAGTTTAGAGAGGCTTTACAGTAGATAGCAGTAATTACACCTAAGTCTGTGGAAATGAAATGCTTGGCTTGGGAAGGAGACATGTTGAAATAGTGGAAAGGCCTTAGTCTCCCCAAGGACACTCTTTCACAGTCAAAGGTATACAGAGGTACACATTTTAGGATCTGTTTGTTGGGAGGCAACTTGGGAAATACAGTATGCTTGAAAATCATTCAATTTGAAGGGTTCTTATATGCTTTCTCAGAAAATAGATTGAATCGGCGAGAGAGTTCCAGGTAAGATAAGGTTGAATAAAACAAAATTAAATAAATATGAGGAGAGTACAGGTTGCCAAGGTTACCTGTCCAGGTGAAAGGCAGCAATCTCAGCATTGTGTCTCTGGAAGTCGACGAAGTAGAACAAATCATCAGGAGTCTCCTGGTCTCTCTGCTGTCTGAGAGAAGGAGATGAGAGGAGAGAGTTGCTAACGATTGGTTCATATAACTACAGTACTGTTCAAAATATCACTACAAACCAGAGCACTCCCCCTGATTGATTTCCTCAAAAAACAATCACCTCATGGGTTTGAACATGGCCTTGCCATAGTTCTGCATCTTCAGGGCCAGCTTGAGGTGGTATCCACTGGGCTTTACCACTGATACCGAGAAAGAGAGAGAAAGAGATAGAGAAAGAACATGAAAGATAAAGAGAGAGAGACAGTGATGGATCAGAAATTAAATTAACTAAACAAGGCCTTTTCTCTAACCAATCACTCAGCCAACCACCTGCCTTCAGTTTCTGTGTCTCTCTCGGCAGCTCTTCGTCTCGTACAGAGAGAAAGCTTGGCAAAGCTAAGCTCGCTAAAAATCCTATCCAAAAAACACATAGTTGGCCGGAAATCTGACCCAAGTTTATTTTGCAGCTTGAATCCTTGGGGTTTCTATTTGATTCTGTTGGATATTATTTTATCTGCTCTAGATCTGTTTCAGCCTGGACCTGTTCCCAGTGATAAGACCATGACAGAGGCTGTAATGGTTCCACAGATGGAGAACTACACTCAGTACGGTTTCTCTAGTATGTCAGGGTATTTAACATACCGTGGCAGAAAGCAAGGCTAACCAGTAACCATAAAGATACACACTTCTCCTCCTGATTCCAGCTGACTCAGCTCAGTCTTCTGAAGTTCTGGCTTATTAATAGTTTACAATCTCTTTCCGCTGTGTTTAACTGGAGGGAAATCAAACAGACACAAACAAGCTTTGAAGTGCAAAGGGGACATTGTCGCTATTTCAACTGTTCAAGAAGAAGTGGTTGAAAAAGCCATTTTCTTTTTAAAAGAGGGACAGAGGAATAGAGTGATTTTGGGTTCTTGGAAGTGTGTTTGTGTTGTTGCTGAGGTTGGAGACACCTGTGTGTTTTTAGGGAGTGTGGTTGGAAGCTCTACAAATCTTGGAATGCAGCCGGCTGCAGGCCCTGTTAGATGAGATTGTTGTGTGTGTGTCTGTCTGTCTCTCTGTGAGTGTGTGAGTGTGTATCCATGGTCTGAGTTGTTTGTTGCTGGAAGGTATAGCAAAGCTGTGGAGATTGCCGGTGTGTGGGCTGTTGTAACAACTCCCCACTCTCCTGCTTCATGAGATAAAGCTTTTTAAAGAACACTCTTCTTTTGAACTAAATAAGTCGGTCTCTGCTCTCTGTCTCCAGGGATGTGACTTATGAAGATCTGGAGAGTGTGAGAAATTAAAATGATGCTAATTTATGGGGCTTGGAACCAGATGAAAACAAAAGTCTTGTCAGTCCTGCGACTGGGTGTTCGGTTCTGATAGCACGGCTGAGCACCAAAGGAAATAACACAGGGAGCAAAACTACAAAAGAACCAGTCATGAAGATGACTGTGTCAACTGATTCTCTCTTTTCTCTCCCTTTTCTCTCCCTGTCCTCGTGGGAACATTTTTAAGCAAATGGAATGCATCTTAGAACTGTGGTAGCAGGATTGTAAGATGATGTTATATTTATGCACCAAATGGTTGTTTTATTTAACAGAGTATGGTTCTCTCTCCTTTCTGAGTTAACTGAGAGGAGTCTTTATGGAGCTTGGGCTGGGAACTGATTAAGTGATGGCCTGGTGATAAAAACCTACAGCTGGCGTACCATAGATCAGATGTGGTGGGTGTCACTGAGATAGAGAGAGCCTGGAGGAACAGAACAAAGGCCTCAGTAGTCCTAATTATTCTGGCATCTGGGAGACAATACCAGCAGCAGGTGACCTCAGGATGAACCCCAAGTGGCTTATGGTGCCCCCAATCTATATGGGGGGAGTTGAAACAGCTATGACTGAGCAATCTTGGTATCTGGTATATAAGGAACAGCATGGTCTGTAAAGGGTACGATCTCGACCCAACAGTCAAGATTGTTGAGTCGACGGTGTAATTGTTGCAATAATTAATCGATATTGAATAAAGATGATTGTTTGAAGAAATGAACAAGTCTCTATCACTTGAATAGAATATTCCTCCACAGAACACAAAACACCTAAATCATAGAGGAACAAAACAGAGCAGATACGTAGACAAGACAGCACTGGACCTTACCCCGGGTACAGTCACACGCTCCTTTGAGGGCCTTTTCGTCTTGAGTGTAATCTACATAAAGACATTTCTGCAATGAATACCTATAACAATCATATAAATGGTTCAAGCTTCGGGTCCTATAGCACCTGCATGCACTGTTGACAGTGACTATAATGCAACACTCATATGAGTACCGCTTATATGAATGGTTATAACGCTCATACAACAGGTCCAACCTGCGCTGATGACGGCGTTGGACTGCATGTCCTTCAGCAGGCGGGTGATTGTGGGGTCCTCGCGGGCATACAGAGCGTAGCGATTAATGCCCAGGTGGAACTTCAGCCAGCTGGCCTCAGGGTCAAAGGTCGCTTGGTGTTCCAGCAACGTTGCTGCCTCGCTGTACAGCTTCATATGCCTGGGGGGTTACAGTGGTGTTAAGGTTATGCATAGCCTTGCCGTTGCTGCACAACGTCATAATGTATGCCTGAGGGGGTGAGAGAAGCGGTCAAAATGAGGTCAGAGTTAGGGTATGCAAAACAGTGGAGTTATCCTTGAAAGCCTGTGATACACATACAGTATCAAATCAAATAAAACTTTATTGAAAGCGCCTTTAAAAATACACTTGCAACAACCATTGTGAGGACAACAGTTCCTTCACCGGACAAACAATCATCCAAACCTTTAGGGTATCTCCACAGAGGAGAATAGAGTCAGCGGTAATCAGTCAAAGACACATGCAGATTATTCTCAGAGGAAAACATTTGTAGTGGCAGCATTCCAGACAAACCAAAGCCTAGTAAACAGTCGCCACCTCTCTCTTGGACTCTCTGACTCCCTCTCGAAGCTTCCGAGCTGTTCGCCCTCACTTAGAAATCCCCCTTCCTTCCTCTCCTCCTCTCCTGACACTTCCCCACAGAAACATACACTTAAAGTAAGGGCAGGAATCACCCCGGATCCAAAGCAAACATTCAAACCATTAAGGAGGTTTGGGAAGCATGTGACATTGGTGCACCGTTGTGCCAGTTCTGACCGCGGTGGGTGGGAGGGTTGGTTGCTTCTCTACGCTCAAACATCATCAGTTGCTGTGGTCAGATGACAGGAGGGGTCGTCACAGGAAGGCTGACCACAGACCACAACCAGAGACCACAAACCCAGAAACTAGAAACTAGGAACCAGCAGCTGGCTGCAACACCACGTCGCCTTCCTCTTTCAGTGGTCTTGATTCAAACTATTGTTGTATGCCACACACACACACACACACACACACCATAAATCGTAGTGGTTGACTTGTAAGCCAGTAAACTATAACTGCTCTATTTCAGCCTCCAAATAAAACAGTCAAAACTTTCCCCAGAAGTCCCTATGAAAACCATCCATCCTCTTGTTAAGTCCATTTCTCTTCTGTTAACAGGCTGCTGCAAGATTTTTGCAAGACCCTAAGCCCTGGGGTATCTATTGTTATGTGCCATTTAGAAGTAAGCTAAGGGGGTAGAAATCTCCTCTCTTCATATTTCTTCTGTTTTTCCACCAGTGAAGCCCAAACAGGATCTCTCTGAGGGCAATGCACTGAGCTGTGATGGACACTGTTAGACAGGAGCCAAGACAGCTACAGACTGTTCAGCTCTCACAGGTTTGAAGGATTTCATCAGGTTTAAGGGTCTTGTTTACCTAGCACAGGGAGATCCAGACATAGGCTCTCAAATTATGTTTGAGTGCTGGTTCCAGACCACCATTAAATGCTGTTTACAACATCGACTTTAAAGACATTTTATGGGGTTAGTCTTTATGGAAAAATAGCTTGCCTAAGAGAAAACGTCGACGTGCTTATGCTTGAGTGTCTGTGCGTGTGTGTGTGTGTGTGTGTGTGTGAGAGAATAAGAGAAGAGGGAGAAAGAGAACGGTGTGTTTATGCGTGTGCCAGGGATCCACAGCCATAATGTCAGGGACCTTACCCCTCCACCACATCGAAGCCACAGTAGGGAAACACACGTCTCCTAACATGTCTAGTCCCACCAAAACTAAATCACAACCATAACAAAACATTGAGAAATATCTAAACTCAGGGCTGTGTGTAGTGTACTCACCTCTCCCAGCGCGAGACCTTCCTCCTGTAATACCCCATTACCTCTTCAGACTGTAACAGCCTCTCTTCTCGCACCAGCTCCGGTGTCTGGATGTTATACAGGGGTTGAGCAAACAGCCTCTCCAGCTTCGAGCCCAACTCTGTGAGGTTGTCCTTAGCTCTGACCCCCATCCCCTGGAGGTCCATGGAGGTGGTGTTGGAGGGCCAGGGGGTGGTGAGGCCGCTGTACCCAGCAAGGGTGAAGTTAGTCCCCCTGGAGGAGGGACAAATGCAGCCTCCATCATCTGGTCCTGGTTGTCTGTGGCGGAGCTTGGGGAGCAGGACGAAGTAGAGGTCAGCAGTGAAGATGGCTGTGAGGGTCACAGACAGGAGCAGACGGTCTCTCCTCAGCATCATAGCGGGAGGATGTAAGGAGACAGAGAGAAAGATGGAGGGGAGAGACAGAAGCGAGACTAGAGAGAAAGACTGGAGGACAGAGATAGTGGCTAGGGAGACACACGGGAGAGAACAAGAAGATGTAGAGAGTAACCAAAGAAGTCTTAAAATACAGAAGAGAGAGACAAATATAATAAACTAGACAGTGAGGCTAAAGAACGAGACCATGTAAGGAGAGAGACTAGAGAGAACAGAGAAATAGAGTAGGTGCTGCTCCACAGTAGACAAGCCGTCACACCGCCAGCCACAGGCTGCAGGTGAGAGGTCAGAGGCTAGATCCGGGTCTCTGTCTGTGTGCAATCCTCCTGGATGAACGTGGTCAAAGCCCAAAGCATGTGCTGGACACAGTCAATGTTCTAGGTTCCAGGTGCTTGGTTCCGTTCTGACTCAGATCAGATGAGAGACAGTGTGTTACTCCAAGTGACAGGTTGTTTAGTGGCTCCAAGCAGAGGTCCTTGGCTGTGTGAAGAGAGCGTGTGTCTATCTCTTGTCACAGCAGAATGTAGAGTGCAGTCCAGCTTCTGTCCTCCTGGTCTTGCTCTGACGGTGTGTGTGTGTGTGTGTGTGTGTTTGTTACACGCCTGTTGGTAGGAGATTGCAGGTCCAAGTCCAGTGTGTGTTTCCTGGTCGCCTCTCGTCCTCCTGAACACATTCCTCTTCATCTGGACCTGGCAAACAGTGTTCTCTGAGAAAAGTGAAAGTCTGTGTGTTTGTCTGTGTGTTTGCTTGTACATGTGTCTGAACAGATTTACAAGTCTTTGTGCATGTGGCCGAGTTGCTCTCTTTAGGTGTATGTGGTGTGTGTGTGGTGTATATGTGGTATGTGTGTGTGGCATGTGTGTGCGTTGGTGGGTGTGTTAAGTCAACCGTCTCAGTGGGATTGCCTTGTCTCTGGTCATCTGTCTCCTGCTCTCTTCTCTTCCGTTGGGTGAGTCGGGTGTGAACACAACACTCTCAACACCCTCTCTCCTCTTTTCTTCTCCATTCTCTCTCCTCTCCACCTCTCTCTCGTCTCTCTCCACTCCTCCCCCTTTCCACCTCTTTTATTCTATTATTCTCCACCCATCTCCTGTAATCTCAACTCCTCTCACCTGTTCCTCAGTCAGATCCACTCCCCCTCTTCCTCTCCCCTCTGCTCCTCTCGGTCTTTCTCTCCTTTACTCCTCTGTTCTAGACTGCTCCCTCCCGCCCTCTTCCTCTCCTCTCCATTGCTCCCGCCCTCTTCCTCTCCTCTACACTGCTCCCGCCCTCTTCCTCTCCTCTGCACTGCTGCCGCACTCTTCCTCTCCTCTACACACCTCCCTCCTTTCGTCTCTGCTTCACTATGTTCAGCTCCGAGGCACTGTTCCAACAGCACTTTCCTCCCCATCCCACTTCCCATGAACACACACACACGGACACACTCCTCCCTTACTCTGTCATACTTGCAAGAGGGAGAGAGGGAGACAGAGAGAGAGAGAGCATGGTGAAGAGAGCTAGAATACGTCTACCCACACAGAGTAAGACAACGTTGACAGACACTCACACTCATACTCTTTTTTATGCTTCTGCTGTTTCAGTGTGTGAAAAGGTTCTTCAATGGCACTACTAAAAGTCACAGTAGACGACATTTGTTATTCTAATTCCCTGAGCAGCAAGAAACTCAGAGGGTATTTCCCAGACTCCATCTGTGTGTTGTTGTTACTGTGGTATTTTAGAAACATCTGTCGTGTGTTTGGGTGTGTGTGTGTGTGTGTGGAACCTATTCTCTGAGGGTTTTCACTCTCTCTCTGAGAAGGAGAAAATGGACCCAGACTCTCCTTGATTGATTTTGGAAATTAGCGAACCGCGTCCGTAACCTGACCTTTTAGCTGTTAAAGTGCTTCTGTGTGAAGACACTAAAATGAGTGAAGTGAACACTCCCTAGAAGTGCTAGGAATACCACAACTATGAAAATATAAGAAGCTATTGTTGTTCTAACAAACCTAAATGTTTGATGTAAAAATAAGCATTTTATTTAGACAGACGACGACCACTCTTTTTCATAACAGACTGAGCTTTCCATTTAATTAAACTGTTGTTTGCATGTGACTCCTTAAAAGGCTATTGTCACAGTCCCCCTAAAATAAACCTTGGTAGCCTGACACTGATAGAGAGAATCCTTTTTTAAGGATTCATATGGGTTCAATTCATAATACCTCCAGATTATCATCTGATAATTCCTGAAATCAACATGTGTTAGTATGAACCGTGAGTTGTTTACTTGCTTTAAGATAACCCTGTCTGTTTGTGTTCTATCCCCGACACAAACACTGCTCTGCGCCTACTAGAAATGTCCTTTCCCTCTCTCTCCAGAAAACCAAGTGTAAAATAGCACAACTCTGGCTTTGGGGAACATACACAAGAAGGACACACGCAGGCAATTCATAGGGGGAAATAGAATAAGAAAACAACACAACAAAACTACCCCAGGTTGTACGGCATTGTTTTTACTTCTATAATTAAAATGTGCCGTGATGAGGATGGGATGGATAATATTGTAAAACATGTAATTGTGCTGATAAAGGTTTAGTCTCTACCCTTTTCTTCTTACACAGTGAAGCCTGTGCACTGGGCACACACTGGTTGAATCAACGTTGTTTCCAAGTCCTTTCAATGAAATTACGTTGAACCAACGTGGAATAGACATTGAATTGACGTCAGTGCCCAGTGGGTGCTGTATTTTATGTACACCTGTCATCACAACTCACCCTGATTCCTGTTATTTGGTCGTTGCGATGATGTCATGAGAACCAGAACATGTTGTGGGAGATGATAGTGCCAAACAGGTCAGACAGAGAGATGGGAAAAATATGGAAGGGAGGAGGAAGAAGGGGAGGAAGAGCGAGAGAGGGAGGGAGCGAGAGAGGAATAGAGGGAGAGAGAGAGAAAGAGTTAAGAGAGTGGGAGAAGAAAGAGACAGAGAAATGGGACAGATAAAAACCAATGAAGAAGTAGAGAAAGGACAAGAGAGGAGAAGAAAATGACACAGCGACTGACCTTGGATGCTCTAGAGTTCCTTGCAGTAGTTTAGTCAAAGTGGTATCGCATTACCCTTTATGGACGCCAGCCCTGCCATAGCATAGTAACGTTACCCTGTGACGTGCAGTAAGGGTAGACTGTGTTTACCCTGTGATAATCTAATAAAAAAAAGCTGTTATGAAAAGCCAAATATTTTTTTACGTTATATAACACAGTTTAATACTTTATGGTTTATTTCATGTTTTTTGATTCTGGTCGTTTTTATGAAAAAAAAATCTAAAAATGTGCTTAAACTGCATTAAAGAAATGAGTACTAGATTGTCCACTTGTCTGAAAAGTCATTATCAGTTACTTTTTACCCAGACTTTTACACATCTTGGACATTTACTTTTGCTTTGTGGATTTAAGGAATGGGAATTACTTTTTGTGTCAGTGTCAAGTGTGAACCTCGTATTTGCATTCACAAAGTGGAGAGAGCTGGCTAGCTAGCTAAATTTAGGGTTTAAAAACCGACCGGCTGAAAAGTAAGACATATCTTAGATATTTAAGTGATATGTTGCGTTTGCTATTTAGTTGTAAATATGTATGCGAGTGTTATAGCTACTATGGAATACTTGTTTTCATTGTTGTTTTCAGACCACGTTAGCAGCTAGCTAGCTGACTATGCCATGCATTGGTTTGTTTCATTTGAATGTAACATTTCGCTTAGCTATTTAGTTGTAACTCGCTATATCTATATGTATCCTGGACGTTGTGTTATATTTATAATGTCTGTGATCTGAAAGCCATGCATCAAATTAGCTACTTCACTTCACACTAGTGGCACGGAAAAGCCATGGTCATTGGCTCATAGGCAAATCCTCCGGTTAGAACACCTGACAGTCCTGGAAGAGAAGGGTGACAGGGAAGAGGGAGAAAAAGAGGGGAGGAGGGTAAAGGAGGTGAAGCGTGATATGGGGATGAGAGGGAATGGGAGGAGGTTAAAGGAAGAGTGTGAGGTTCAAAGTTCAGGTTGAGAATACATTTGTCATGCAGGCTGAGGACTGACCTACGAAGAACAAAACATTTCTGCCATTCTTTGTTGGAATAATTCCCTCTAAGCCTGAAAATCTTTTCAAACCTCTCTTTATCTTGCTCTTTCCATTCCTCCCTCACTGACCATCACTGAGTCAGCAGGTCAAAATCCCTCACTTCAGGCAGAGCATGGCAACAGACACACAAACAAACACAGGGAGACAGAGTGAAATAGAGGGAGAGACAAATAGAGGAAGAGAGAGAAGGAGAAATAAAGAAATATGGTGAGAGAGAAGAAACTGCATCCAAACTCCGTCAGTGCAGAAAAATACATTTTCTCCCCAAAAACCTCTCCGAAATAGAACAGAAATGTTCTTCCTCCTCCTCCGCTCCCTCTTCTACTCCAGTCCTTCTGATCACGGAATATTTGCCTAAAGGATGTGGAGTTATGCTGTAAAATTCCTTCTGCATTGATCATTGGTCTTTTTCAGTTATATTACTGGTAATAGCTATTATAATACTGGTGTAAGTAACCCAGATTTAAATGTCAAGTCCCTTAACAACCAAATGTGTATAAACCAAGTAACAATACAATGTAATGCAATACATTAATCAACTATAGCTCGGAGGGAATGCTGGTTTGTGACATTTGACCTTGACTCACCTGCACAGCCAGGGCTTGGAAGGTCGTGCACACACCCCCAAACACATGCCTCCTCTCGCCTTCATCATCCGCTGGATGTCCCCATACAGCTGGTGACACAGAGACACCTGGGGGAGAGGGACAGGAGGGAGGGAAATAAGGTTCTGGTTGTAAATAGCAAACAGAGAGAGAGAGAGAGAGAGGACAGTGAACGAGAGAGAGAGAGAGAGAGTGGGGGGAGAGAGAGTTCCAAGCTCCTTTGTGTCAGGCTGTGTCTGTAGTGCTGTTATTGTTTGTTACTAGTGTAAGTTTCAGTGTCAGTATCAGTGTGTGTCAGTGTCACTGTGTGTCAGTGTCAGTGTCACTGTCACTGTGTGTCACTGTGTGTCAGTGTCAGTGTCACTGTGTGTCAGTGTCAGTGTGTGTCAGTGTCAGGATCCGTGTGTGTCAGTGTCAGTGTGTGTCAGTGTCAGTGTCAGTGTGTGTCAGTATCAGTATCAGTGTGTGTCAGTATCAGTGTGTGTCAGTATCAGTGTCAGTGTGTGTCAGTATCAGTATCAGTGTCAGTGTGTGTCAGTATCAGTGTGTGTCAGTGTAAGTGTCAGTGTGTGTCAGCATCAGTGTGTGTCAGTGTCAGTGTCAGTGTGTGTCAGTATCAGTGTGTGTCAGTGTCAATATCAGTGTGTGTCAGTGTGTGTCAGTGTGTGTCAGTATCAGTGTGTGTCAGTATCAGTGTGTGTCAGTATCAGTGTGTGTCAGTGTCAGTGTGTGTCAGTATCAGTGTGTGTCAGTATCAGTGTGTGTCAGTATCAGTGTGTGTCAGTGTCACTGTGTGTCAGTGTGTGTCAGCATCAGTGTGTGTCACTGTCAGTGTGTGTCAGTATCAGTGTGTATCAGTGTGTGTCAGTGTCAGTGTGTGTCAGTATCAGTGTGTGTCAGTATCAGTGTGTGTCAGTGTCAGTGTGTGTCAGTGTCAGTGTCAGTGTGTGTCAGTATCAGTGTGTGTCAGTGTCAGTGTGTGTCAGTGACAGTATCAGTGTGTGTCAGTGTCAGTGTGTGTCAGTATCAGTGTGTGTCAGTATCAGTATCCGTGTGTGTCAGTGTCAGTGTGTGTCAGTGTCAGTGTGTGTCAGTATCAGTGTGTGTCAGTATCACTGTGTGTCAGTGTCAGTGTCAGTATCAGTGTGTGTCAGTGTCTGTGTGTGTCGGGTAACCGTGTGTGTCAGTGTCAATGTGTGTCAGTATCAGTGTGTGTCAGTATCAGTGTGTGTCAGTGTCAATATCGGTGCGTGTCAGTGTCAGTATCAGTGTGTGTCAGTGTCAATTTCAGTGTGTGTCAGTGTGTGTCTATCAGTGTGTGTCAGTGTCAGTGTCAGTGTGTGTCAGTATCAGTTTGTGTCAGTATCCGTGTGTGTCAGTGTCAGTATCAGTGTGTGTCAATATCAGTGTGTGTCAGTATCAGTGTGTGTCAGTGTGTCAGTATCAGTGTGTATCAGTGTGTGTCAGTGTCAGTGTGTGCCAGTATCAGTGTGTGCCAGTGTCAGTGTGTGTCAGTATCAGTGTGTGTTAGTGTCAGTATCAGTGTGTGTCATTGTCAATGTCAGTGTGTGTCAATGTCAGTGTGTGTCAGCATCAGTGTGTGTCAGTATCAGTGTGTGTCAGTGTCAATGTCAGTGTGTGTCAGTGTCATTGTGTGTCAGTGTCAGTATCAGTGTGTGTCAGTATCAGTGTGTGTCAGTGTCAATGTCAGTGTGTGTCAGTATCAGTGTGTGTTAGTGTCAGTATCAGTGTGTGTCATTGTCAATGTCAGTGTGTGTCAATGTCAGTGTGTGTCAGCATCAGTGTGTGTCAGTATCAGTGTGTGTCAGTATCAGTGTGTGTCAGTATCAGTGTGTGTCAGTATCAGTGTGTGTCAGTGTCAATGTCAGTGTGTGTCAGTATCAGTGTGTGTCAGTGTCAGTGTGTGTCAGTGTCAATGTCAGTGTGTGTCAGTATCAGTGTGTGTTAGTGTCAGTATCAGTGTGTGTCATTGTCAATGTCAGTGTGTGTCAATGTCAGTGTGTGTCAGTATCAGTGTGTGTCAGCATCAGTGTGTGTCAGTATCAGTGTGTGTCAGTATCAGTGTGTGTCAGTATCAGTGTGTGTCAGTGTCAATGTCAGTGTGTGTCAGTATCAGTGTGTGTTAGTGTCAGTATCAGTGTGTGTCATTGTCAATGTCAGTGTGTGTCAATGTCAGTGTGTGTCAGCATCAGTGTGTGTCAGTATCAGTGTGTGTCAGTGTCAATGTCAGTGTGTGTCAGTATCAGTGTGTGTCAGTGTCAATGTCAGTGTGTGTCAGTGTCAGTGTGTGTCAGTGTCAGTGTGTGTCAGTGTCAGTGTGTGTCAGTGTCAGTGTGTGTCAGTGTCAATGTCAGTGTGTGTCAGTGTCAGTGTGTGTCAGTGTCAATGTCAGTGTGTGTCAGTGTTAGTGACATGAGAACATATCTGGTAGTCAATGATTTAGCCTCTCCTGAATATGTCAACATGGTCTGAACAATCTCTGAGTTTACATGACCTGAAAGCAGAATAATGTGTGTGTGTGTGTGTGTGCGTGTGTGTGTTGGAGTCAGCCTTACCTTAGTGTGTTGAAATCAGGGCTTTCTTGGGTGCCGACAGGCCCTGTCTGGTTCTCTGGTGTTGGGGCTTCCTCCATAGGCCCTGTCTGGTTATCTGGTGTTGGGGCTTCCTCTACAGGCCCTGTCTGGTTCTCTGGTGTTGGGGCTTCCTCTACAGGCCCTGTCTGGTTATCTGGTGTTGGGGCTTCCTCTCCAGGCCCTGTCTGGTTATCTGGTGTTGGTGCTTCCTCTACAGGCACTGTCTGGTTATCTGGTGTTGGGGCTTCCTCTCCAGGCCCTGTCTGGTTATCTGGTGTTGGTGCTTCCTCTACAAGCCCTGTCTGGTTATCTGGTGTTGGTGCTTCCTCTCCAGGCCCTGTCTGGTTATCTGGTGTTGGGGCTTCCTCTCCAGGCCCTGTCTGGTTATCTGGTGTTGGGGCTTCCTCTACAGGCCCTGTCTGGTTATCTGGTGTTGGGGCTTCCTCTACAGGCCCTGTCTGGTTATCTGGTGTTGGTGCTTCCTCTACAGGCCCTGTCTGGTTATCTGGTGTTGGTGCTTCGTCTACAGGCCCTGTCTGGTTATCTGGTGTTGGTGCTTCGTCTACAGGCCCTGTCTGGTTATCTGGTGTTGGGGCTTCCTCTACAGGCCCTGTCTGGTTATCTGGTGTTGGGGCTTCCTCTACAGGCCCTGTCTGGTTATCTGGTGTTGGGGCTTCCTCTACAGGCCCTGTCTGGTTATCTGGTGTTGGTGCTTCGTCTACAGGCCCTGTCTGGTTATCTGGTGTTGGGGCTTCCTCTACAGGCCCTGTCTGGTTATCTGGTGTTGGTGCTTCGTCTACAGGCCCTGTCTGGTTATCTGGTGTTGGGGCTTCCTCTACAGGCCCTGTCTGGTTATCTGGTGTTGGTGCTTCGTCTACAGGCCCTGTCTGGTTATCTGGTGTTGGGGCTTCCTCTACAGGCCCTATCTGGTTATCTGGTGTTGGGGCTTCCTCTCCAGGCCCTGTCTGGTTATCTGGTGTTGGGGCTTCCTCTACAGGCCCTGTCTGGTTATCTGGTGTTGGTGCTTCCTCTACAGGCCCTGTCTGGTTATCTGGTGATGGGGCTTCCTCTACAGGCCCTGTCTGAAAATCTGGTGTTGGGGCTTCCTCTACAGGCCCTGTCTGGTTATCTGGTGTTGGGGCTTCCTCTCCAGGCCCTGTCTGGTTATCTGGTGTTGGTGCTTCGTCTACAGGCCCTGTCTGGTTATCTGGTGTTGGGGCTTCCTCTACAGGCCCTGTCTGGTTATCTGGTGTTGGTGCTTCGTCTACAGGACTTGCAGGGAGGAAACTGCTTAATGTGTGTGTGTGCCCGTGTGTGAATGAGTGTGTGTGTATTTGTGTGTCTGGAAAGGGGAGCACAGCTAATTGCTTATTTTGGCAGGGACAAGGAAATAGACAGACTGGGAGAGGAAAGTGTAGGAAATGTTCTACACACACACACACACACACACACACACACACACACACACACACACACACACACACACACACACACACACACACACACACACACACACACACACACACACACACACACACACACACACACACACACACACACACACACACACACACACACACACACACACACACACACACACACACCTGCTCAGTTCTTCACTTCAATTCCAGCCTCTGGGTCCTGAGTAAAACGTTGACCAAATGTACTAAACTCCTGCTCCAATTCCTGTTCAAGAGTGTCAAGAATGTACAGATGCCATGCTTCATAAATCAGTTAAACTGAGGGTGATTGAATTATAGCATCAGGTTTTATTGGGTCTGGCTATGACCTGTCTGGTTTTTACAGTAACCTTTCTCCTTTCTCAACACTGCCACTGTATGTTAGACTCCTGTCATAGGGCCACTGGGTGTGCAGGTTTTCATTGTGTGATTTTACTGCTTGCATGAGTTACTTGATGTGGAATAGAGTTCCATGTAGTCATGGCTCTATGTAGTACTGTGCACCTCCCATAGTCTGTTCTGGAATTGTGGATTGTGAAGAGACCTCTGGTGGAATGTCTTGTGGGGTATGCATGCGTGTCTGAGCTGTGTGCTAATAGTTTAAACAGATAACTCAGTATATGCAACATGTCAAAACCTCTCACAAATACAAGTAGTGATGTAGTCAATCTCTAATCTACTTTGAGCTCTCCGTATACATTTAAGAGCCAGCTGTGCTGCCCTGTTCTGGGCCAACTGTAGTTTTCCTAAGTCCCTCTTTGTGGCACCTGACCACATGACTGGACAGTAGTCCAGGTGTGACAAAACTAGAGCCTGTAGGACCTGCCTTGTTGATAGCGTTCTTAAGAAAGCAGAGGCGTGATTTATTATGGACAGGAGTTGAGGCTGCTGAAGGGAAGACGGCTCATAATATTGTCTGGAACTGTCACGCCCTGACCTTAGAGAGCCTGTTTATTTCTCTATTTGGTTAGGTCAGGGTGTGATTTGTGTGGGCATTCTAGTTTTCTATTTCTTTGTTGGCCGGGTATGGTTCCCAATCAGAGGCAGCTGTCTATCGTTGTCTCTGATTGGGGATCATACTTAGGCAGCCTGTTTACCACCTGAGTTTGTGGGATCTTGTTTTTGTTCAGTTACTGTGTAGCCTGCAGAACGTTACGTTTGTTTATCTTTTGTTGTTTTTTGGTGTTCATCTAAAATAAAGAAAGATGTACACTTTCCACGCTGCGCTTTGGTCTCATTCCAATGACGGACGTAACAGGAACGGAGTAATTGGAATGGCATCAAACACATAGAAACCATGTGTTTTATTTGTTTGATACCATTCCACTAACTCCACTCCAGTCATTACCAAGAGCCTGTTCTCCCCAATTAAGGGGTCACCAACCTCCTGTAATGGACAGACCTCTCCCAATCTACTGTTGCATCAATATGTTTTGACCATGACAGTTTACAATCAAGGGTTACTCCAAGCAGTTTAGTCTCCTCAACATGCTCAATTTCCACATTATTCATGACAATATTTAGTAGAGGTTTAGGGTTTTTAGTGAATGATTTGTCTCAAATACATTGCGTTTTAGTTTTAGAAATATTTAGGACCAACTAATATAATATTTAGGACTTATTTCTTGCCACCTGTTCTGAAACTGACTGAAGCTCTTTGTTAAGTGTTGCAGTGATTTCACTTGCTGTGGTAGCTGACGTGTATAGTGTTGAGTCATTCGCATACATAGACACACAGCCTTTACTAAGAGTCATTAGCAGGAAATTAGTAAAGTAAAAAAAAAATAAGGGGCCTAGACAGCTGCCCTGGGGAATGCCTGACTCCATCTGGATTATTTTGGAGAGGCTTCCATTAAAGAACACCCTATGTGTTCTGTTAAACAGGTAACTCCCGATACACAATATATTCAGGGGATGTAAAACCATAACACATACGTTGTTCCAGCAGCAGATTATGATCGATAATGTCAAACTGCATCTTTTTATTATTCATTTATTTCAGCCAATCATCTGTCATTTGTGTAAGTGCTGTACATGTTGAATGCCATTCCCTTTAAGTGTGCTGAAAATCTGTTGTTCATTTGTTTACTGTGAAATAGCATTATATCTGGTCAAACACCAATTTTTCCAAAAGTTTACTAAGGGTTGGTAACAGGCTGATTGGTCGGCTGTTTGAGCCAGTAAAGGATGTTTTGCTATTCTTGGTATAGCAGAATTACTTATGCTTCCCTCCAGGCCTGAGGGCACACACTTTCCTGTAGGCAAGATTGAAGAGATGGCAAATAGGAGTGGCAATGTTGTCTACTATCATCCTCAGTAATTTTCCATCCAAGTTGTCAGACCCAGGTGGCTTGTTATTGTTGATAGACAACAAATATTTTTTCACATCTTCCACAATCACTTTAAGGAATTTGGTCAGTTATGCATAGATGTGTAGGTTCAGAATTGGTTGTTGTCATGCCTAAAATGTAATTTAGGTGTTCCAAAGCTCTTTACTATCATTCTTTATATCATTAATCTTTGTTTCATAGTACAGTTTCTTCTTCTTCAGTTTCTCTTTCTCCTCCTCTGTCATGTCATTCAGTTGGTCTTTGTATAGAATACATAGCTGTTGAAAAGTTTGATGAAACTTACATGTAACCTTTAATTATCATTGAAATAAATCACTTTCAAGAGAGACTTTGTGAAAAACATTTAGAATAATGATCTCTTTTTTGAAAACCTGTTTCCAGGGAGCTTAATTGGCCAACAGACATATAATGACATGTTTTTTTATCCTACACAGCCTATACTGGGGTTGCACCACAGTGACCTCATAACCACTAAAACCAGCACCACACACAGTGTCACTCACATCAGGTCTGTTCTCAGAGATGGTAGTCATTATGCCCTCATAGAACATATTGATGAGTAGGTTTGTGTGTGCATGTGTGTGCATGCGTGTGTCTTTTCCTTGGGTTTCAAAATCATGGGAAGATTGATGATGTTCTGTTCACCACATCCCCACAACAACAAACGGTCGCTACGGGTGACTCTCTCTGTCCACACACAGACACAAAAAGGCACACATGCATACACACACACACACACACACACACACACACACACACACACACACACACACACACACACACACACACACACACACACACACACACACACACACACACACACACACACACACACACACACACAAACACACACACACACACAAAGACACACACACACACACACACACACACACACACACACACACACACACACACACACACACACACACTCACTGAAAACTGTCGAAACCGAACCAAACTCCATCTGGTTTAACTCAGCTGTGCTTACAGTAAACTATCAACAGAAGTCAGCCATTGTGGTTGTTGAAACAGTTAGCCAATTCATCAGGATGTCTTTCTCATTGCTTCCCATCAGAATTGACACACCCACCCACGCATGCACGCACTCACACACACTGACACACACACACTGTGTATACAGTGAGTCTTTACAGTTCAGCCTAGCCCTGTTTTCTATGCCTTCGACAAAGCCTCTCCAACATTCCAACATCCTCATTTATTTGATGCAAATCTCTAATTTTGTGCATTTTTCCCAGTGCCTTTAAATACACCACGGTCTTACAGAAATACTCTCCAGCCACCAGACTGCTTTGTTCTGGGGTATTTAGTGATATATGATGGCAGCCTTTTTAGGGTTATATATAAAAGACTACAATCCTCTGCAAAGGAGCAGATTGAGAAAGAGTGTGGTAGACCTAGAGGTTACAAAAACAAGTTAAAAAAAATGGATCCAACTCAATCTCCCAGGGAAAGGTTTGTACAGTTGTAATGGGGGAACTATTCAATCACTTAAATTCAGCTAGCACATAATGTTCTCCAAGATCCATAAAACAGTAGATGTTAAGAACTTTGTGAGTGATGTGTATCCAAATGGGCCATTTATGGAATACTGACAGAAAGAGTACTGCACAGCACCTAAAGACCACTTCAGTTCAGTATCTGTAAGTATGGTAAGTGGCTGCGTCATTGAGGCTGTAGTTACTGTACCGAAGGAACCTACATGCCCTCCCTCCCCCGTCAACAGTCTGGTGGTCCCATTCACAGGGCCAGAGAGGAAGAAAAGTCACTCTGTGTACACCAGCACCTCCACACTCGTGGGCCCTCCAGGACTGCAGGTGAGGAGGGTGGCTGGAGGAGGGCTGGGGAGGTGAAACAGACAGGTAGACACACCTGAAGATAGAGTACAGTATAAAACAGAGATGAATAAAGAGATGTATCCTAAACTTGCATATATACTGTCCTAAAAACAGAGGTGATGATCCTGATAATACTGTATACCCCCGACCAGAGAGAGACATACTGTACAGTACATACCAGTGGAGGCTGCTGAGGGGAGGACTTCTCATAATAATGGATAGAACAGAGTATTATGGCTGGAATGGGGTGAATGGAATGAATTCCATTCACTCCATTCCAGCCATTATTATGAACCTTCCTCCCCTCAGCAGCCTCCACTGGTACATACAGTATTCACACACCCACACAAGGACAGAGAACATAAATACTAGCTGTAGTTGTGAAATTTAAGGTGAATAACGTTCTTATTGATTTTAGAGTAATTAACACAATGCTTTGCATACCTCCCCCCTCTTTCTGTAATTTTCATGACCCCCCCCACACACACACACACACGCACGCACACACACACACACACACAGTCATGCCATAGGGCACACACGCAGCACGAGCACGCAGCCAGGGATCAGATTGGGAACAGAATGGCTGGTTATTCATTTTTAAATATTTCCTTATTTAAAAATACAAAAATGCTTGAGGGGCCCCGGTATAGCGCCATGCCTGATGGGTTCTCATATCTGTTGATAGTGATTAACGCTAGACTGGACTGGATGTACAAGGACCGAGGACACTTTATGTTTTTGTATTCTGTCACATTGTGATTATGTAGCAGCTGATGTTGTGACTTCCTGCAAGTCTCTAGGCGGGTGTCACAGAACATTGGTGCTGTGAGATTACAATATAAGGGGCCTGCTTAGAGAAGGCAAGTTAGACTTTTTCTATGATTCTATGCTGGAGGTTGTCTCCCTGTTGCAACTTGTAATTAATCCGAATTTTTTTTTTATTAATTAGATCAACAACTTTTTCCTTTTGTTCACCTGGAAATCCCCACTACAGTAGAGATGGGGGAGTATTATTTTTGACAATATCGCAATATATTTTTGGGCTAGCTGGCTGTACCTACGCCAAAACTCAGGTATTTTTCCTTCTATAGCTTGTTCGCCATCTTGTTTCTAAATGACAAGCTAACGTGTTTTTAGCCCTTTTATTTCCATGACTGATCAAAACTCACTTTCTCATGGCTCTCACATCCCTGCAGAAGACTTGGTGAGCAATATTTTTGGAACATCGAATAGCAATAAAATCGCAGTATCGAGTCGCAATACGTATAGAATCTTGAGAATCGCAATACATATTGTATCGGTACCTAAGTATCGTGATAATATTGTATCGTGAGGTCCCTGGAAATTCCCAGCTCTAATAAATAAGTTGATTGATATCATGAGTAATATAATTTGTCTTGACTCCCCATTCCTCTTCGCCTCCACTTGGATGACACCGCACCACCACACAACTGTCATCATAATCACTTTCAGATTTACTACAGCCCACCACTAAACTCTCTCTCTCGCCTTCCTTAGCTACTCCTTTTTCCCCCGGATCCCTGTCCCTCTGCCACCTCCTCTCCCTCCTTCCCTCTCTCACCGTGTGTGTGTTCTGGTTACCGTGTGGGCGACCAGTTTACAGTGAGTGTGTGACCAGGTTACTCCCTATGAGGTGCGCTGTCGTGGACACATACGCACACACATCACATACACAGACAGCAAACACATTATGAAAATTTGATTTACATTTACGATGAAGCATTGAGGTACAAAGGAAAACATGGTCAATTGTTTCACACACACACACACACACACACACACACACACACACACACACACACACACACACACACACACACACACACACACACACACACACACACACACACACACACACAGCCAGACTCACAGTGAGTGTGTGTCCCTCTGCAGGCAAACCAGAGGTCTCTGTGTGGCCCAGCTCCAGATGATGACCTCTACATCGTGGTTACCCGTAGCAACGACCCCCAGGGCAGGGCAGTGGTCAACCGCCAGGATGTCAGCTCTGTGTTGCTGACCCAACTCCCAAGACATGTCTGCCCTCACATACACATCCCATATGACACACCACACACAAGAGGCCATATAACAACATGTCCGCCCTCACATACACATCCCATATGACACATCACACACAAGAGGCCATATAACAACATGTCTGCCCTCACATACACATCCCATATGACACACCACACACAAGAGGCCATATAACAACATGTCTGCCCTCACATACACATCCCATATGACACACCACACACAAGAGGCCATATAACAACATGTCCGCCCTCACATACACATCCTACACCAACACACACATATTGGAACCATACGTTCACCAAAATAACATACTAATTTGATGGCACAGCCGGCGCTGCAGTACAGCACCCTTAACCACTGCGCCACCCGGGAGGCCCAGTAAGTAAGCATTTCATGGTAAGATCTACACTTGTTGTATTCGGCGCATGTTACAAATAAAGGTTGATTTGATTTGATTCACTGATATAGTTTACATACACCACCTCTTAGCCAAGTTGTTATAGCATAAAAATGATGTGTTCTCAAAACCCCACCAGGTTCTGCTGATGTCTTACAATAAGAAACCTCAGAACTAAATATGCTATATAAATAGATATTCATTCATGAAAGCTCTCTTGTAAGGAAGGTATGTGTCTGGTACCTCTGAGTGGAACCACATGGAGTAGACATGGTCTGGCGGTAGTGTAAGATAACACTGGTGTTGAGGTGTGGTGGACTCTTTCACCAGAGAGTGCAGTGTAGGTGTTTATACTGGCTGGAACACATGCACTTTTCATTGACAAGGAAAATGTGTGTGTGAATGTACCTTAGCCCCTGTGATGTCATACTAAGCGATCTGTTGGCTCCACCCCACAGCCAGGAGCTAATTGTCATAGAGACAGGTGATCCCTGTGACCTCTGAGAAGGTGACATGCTCTAGCTTGTGTAGGTTGAGGCCGCTCAGTAGGTTCCACACCTTTTAACAGACAGAAAAATCACATCACAGTAAACTACATCTGTGTCCATCTAAAGTTGTTCTAACTTAATCTTCACCCCCCTCAGAGAGAGAGACACAGCTGCATGTGAGCTCTCACATTTTTCAGCATGTTTTTTACAAAAGGATAGATTTGGAGTTAGATAAACTTGGATTTTTCAGCAAGGACATGTGCAGGATGCTACCCTCCACAGCATGGCCTTTGCTCCAGATCAAAACCTACAAGCTAATTTTGACCAAAATTAACCTGAGAGATTACTGCTACCAAGGCTTCCTTTTTCCAAGCTATATGGAGGGTGCTCAAGCAAAGAAACAGAAACCTGAGGACACCATCCAACCTGGAACTGAGTGAGTAGTGTTTGGTCTGATGCTATTTTGAAAGCCAAGAAGAAAAAGACATTTAAAAAATGAAAAATAAAGTAGATTACAATTATATATTTTACTTTATAGGGACTTAATGCTTAGTTAAGGCTGCCAGGCTTGCAAGGACAGACCAGATACAACTTCAATTAGCACTGAGGTGTGAAGTGAAAGGTGTCGAGGCCTTTGGGCCCAACAAGTGACAGAAGTCTTTGAAGCATCCTCTGAAGCCCCCTCCTGCTGTTCAAAGACCATTCACTGGCATTTTCTACAAGACATCTGCCTCCAGAAATAACAGCTTCTCGATTGGATTCCACCTGGCGATCTGTTCACCATCTGCCCTGGCCTGTCTCCCTCTGTCTGGTACAGGTACCCCCACCACACTCCCCCCTCTTTCCTGAGCTTTCGCTCGCCTCCAGCAGACACACACTGTTGGGGCGAGTGACTCTGAACTTACAATGGCTAGCCCCAAGTTGTTATTTATTTTATTTTTTTCTTGTGCATTTTGCTGTTTGCCTTATGACTCCTGCATGCTTCATTGACTACAAGCTTTCTTTACCCAACTGTGGGACAGACTATGTTTGTTCCCACTCCCACTCTATTGGTTACATAGACTTTTGGCCTCCCATCCTATTCTAACCACGTCTCACCGGCTTTGTATTCATGTTACCTGATGAAATTGCTGTACAATATGATCTTGTTGCCATCTGATGCACATTCAGATGTCATAAATCAGCAGTGCAGAGCTCTCCCTGTCCTCTGCCGTGCCTTGACTGTATTACTGCTGATGATATCTGGAAATGTGCATGTACACCCTGGCCCACCTACTGTTGCTAGCCACCATTCTGACTTGTGCTCTGATATCTGCTTCACTGATTTCTGCTCTCGTAAAAGCCTGGGATTTCTGCACGTTAACACTAGAAGCTTATTACCTGAAATGGATCAATTGAAAGTGTGGGTTCACAGCTCCAATCCAGATGTGTTGGTCATTACTGAGACGTGATTAAGGAAGAGTGTTTTGAATACAGATGTTAACCTTTGTGGTTATAACCTTTTTCGGCAAGACAGATCTTCCAAAGGTGGGGGATCTTTACCAAGGCTTACTTACCTTCAGTGCTCAGTTGTCTCCACCAAGTCTGTCCCCAAACAATTTGATTTGCTGTCTGTTTTAAGCGTTACACTTTCAAATAGCTCTTTGTTGACTGTTGCTGGGTGCTATCGTCCTCCATCAGAACCGGCCTGTACCCTACCTG
Source organism: Oncorhynchus keta (assembly GCF_023373465.1). NCBI lineage: Eukaryota > Metazoa > Chordata > Actinopteri > Salmoniformes > Salmonidae > Oncorhynchus > Oncorhynchus keta. The sequence goes on along the minus strand of NC_068444.1, from coordinate 28,038,882 downwards.
CCCTAAGCTCTCTCCTGGCCCCTTACACTAAGTCTGAATTTGTCCTGCTAGGTGACCTAAACTGGGGCATGCTTAAACCACCTGACCAAGTCCTAAAGCAATGGGACTCCCTAAATCTTTCTGAGATTATTACCAATCCCACAAGGTATGACTCCAAACACACAGAAAAGGCTACTCTCCTCGATGTATCCTCACAAATAATCCTGATAGGTATCAGTCTGGTGTTTTCTGTAATGATCACTGTTTTACAGCCTGTGTTCGTAATGGCTACTCAGTGAAACAACTTGTCCTGATTTGTCATAGATGCATGCTAAAAAACTTTAATAAGAAAGCCTTCAGTCATAAACTGGCCTCTGTAAAATGGTATATAGAATCAGCTTGATCCCCTCTGTCAAATACACTTGAACCTTCTTTTTTGATATTTTCAGTGGTATTGTTAACAAACACGCCCACATAAAGAAAATTTGAATTAAACACAGGTTCAGCCCCTGGTTTGATTGTGAACTTGTAGAGTTACTCCACCGCAAGAATTACATTTTTCGAAAGGCTCGGCACACACATACTCAGACTGACTGGCTCTCGTTTAGGCAAATGAGAAATCATTTTTTATTTTATCTTTATTTAACCAGGCAAGTCAGTTAAGAACAAATTCTTATTTTCAATGACAGCCTAGGAACAGTGGGTTAACTGCCTGTTCAGGGACAGAACAACCTTGTCAGCTCAGGGATTTGAACTTGCTACCTTCTGGTTACTAGTCCAATGCTCTAACCACTAGGCTACCCTGCACTCAGGCTATCTGGAAGGCCAAAGTTAATTACTCTAAGGAGCAGTTCTCTCTCTGTGGGTCTAACCCCAAGAAGTTCTGGAAAACAGTTAAAGACCTGGAGATAAACCCTCCTCCTCACAGCTGCCATTGTCTCTTAATGTTGATGATGTGGTTATTACTGACAAGAAGCACATGGCTGAGCTCTTTAATCACCTCTTCATTAACTCAGGATTGCTATTTGACTCAGCCATGCCTCCTTGCCCGTCCAAAATTTCCTAATTTCCCACCCCTTCTAATGCGACTATCCCCGATGCTTCTCCCTCTTTTTCCCCTACCCCACTTCTCCCTGCAGGCAGTCACTGAGTCCGAGGTGCCAGAGGAGCTCCTTAAACTTGACCCTCAAAAAACATCTGGGTCAGATGGTTTAGACCCTTACTTCTTTAAGGTTGCTGCCCCTATTATCGCCAAGCCTGTCTCTGACCTTTTTAACCTGTCTCTCCTTTCTGGGGAGGTTCCTATTGCTTGGAAGGCAGCCACGGTTTGTCCTTTATTTAAAGGGGGAGATCATACTGGTCCTAACTGTTATATGCCTATTTCTATTTTGCCCTGTTTATCAAAAGTGTTGTCAAAGATCAACTGATTGGCTTTCTTGATGACTATAGTATTCTCTCTGGTATGCAAACTGGTTTCCGCTCAGGTTATGGATGTGTCACTGCAACCTTAAAGGTCCTCAATGATGTCACCATTGCCCTTGATTGTAAGCAATGTTGTGCTGCTATTTTTATTGACTTGGCCGAAGATTTTGATACGGTAGAGCATTCCTATCCTTGTGGGCCGGCTAAGGAGTATTGGTAATAATGACAATTACAACAATACTGAATGAACATTTATTTTAACTTAATATAATCCATCAATAAAATAAATAATGAAACATGTTCAATTTGGTTGAAATAATGCAAAAACAAAGTGTTGGAGAAGAAAGTAAAAGTGCAATATGTTCCATGTAAGAAAGCTAATGTTTAAGTTCCTTGCTCAGAACATGAGAACATATGAAAGCTGGTGGTTCCTTTTAACAGTACTTGGGAGTCTTCAATATTCCCAGGTAAGAAGTTTTAGGTTGTAGTTATTATAGGAATTATAGGACTATTTCTCTCTATACGATTTGTATTTCATATACCTTTGACTATTGGATGTTCTTATAGGCACTTTAGTATTGCCAGTGTAACAGTATAGCTTCCATCCCTCTCCTCGCCGCTATCTGGGCTCAAACCAGGAACACATTGACAACAGCCACCCTCGAAGCAGCGTTACCCATGCAGTGCAAGGGGTACAACTACACCAAGTATCTGAGGGAGTGACATTTGAAACGCTATTAGCACGCTAACTAGCTAGCCATTTCACATCGGTTACACCAGCCTAATCTCGCTGGCAATGCTTGAAGCATTGCGAAGAGCTGCTGGCAAAACGCACGAAAGTGAATGCTTACGAGCCTGCTGCTGCCTACCATTGCTCAGTCAGACTGCTCTATCAAATCATAGACTTAATTATAACATAATAACACACAGAAATACGAGCCTTAGGTCGGCAGGGTAGTGGCAGGGTAGCCTAGTGGTTAGACCATTGGACTAGTAACCGAAAGATTGCAAGTTCAAATCTCCGAGCTGACAAGGTACACACCTGTTGTTCTGCCCCTGAACAGGCAGTTAACCCACTGTTCCTCGGCTGTCATTGAAAATAATAATTTGTTCTTAACTGACTTGCCTAGTTAAATAAAGGTGTAAAAAATAATAATAATTTAAATCGGAAAAATCGGTGTCCAAAAATACAGATTCCGATTGTTATGAAAGCCTAGTAAAATAAAAAATAAAAAGGTCATTAATATGGTCGAACCCGGAAACTATCATTTCGAAAACAAAATGATTATTATTTCAGTGAAATACGGAACCGTTACGTATTTTATCTAACGGATGGCATCCCTAAGTCTAAATATTGCTGTTACATTGCACAACCTTCAATGTTATGTCATAATTACATAAAATTCTGGCAAATTAGTTCGCAATGAGCCAGGCGGCCTAAACTGTTGCATATACCCTGACTCTGCATGCAATGAACACAAGAGAAGTGACGCAATTTCACCTGGTTAATATTGCCTGCTAACCTTTCTTTTAGCTAAATATGCAGGTTTAAAAATATATACTTCAATGTATTGATTTTAAGAAAGGCATTGATGTTTATGGTTAAGTACGCGTTGGAGCAACGACAGTCCTTTTTCGCGAATGCGCACCGCATCGATTATATGCAACGCAGGACACGCTAGATAAACTAGTAATATCATCAACCATGTGTCGTTATAACTAGTGATTATGATTGATTGATTGTTTTTTATAAGATAAGTTTAATGCTAGCGAGCAATTTACCGTGGCTTCTTACTGCATTCGCATAACAGGCAGGCTCCTTGTGAGGCAGGTGGTTAGAGTGTTGTACTAGTTAACCATAAGGTTGCAAGATTGAATCCCTGAGCTGACAAGGTAAAAATCTGTCGTTCTGCTCCTGAACAAGGCAGTTAACCCACCGTTCCTAGGCCGTCATTGAAAATAAGAATGTGTTCTTAACTGACTTGCCTAGTTAAATAAAGGTGTAAAAAATAATAATATTTTAAATCGGCAAAATCGGCGTCCAAAAATACAGATTCCGATTGTTATGAAAACTTGAAATCGGCCCTAATTAATCGGCCATTCCGATTAATCGGTAGACCTCTAGTATAAAGTAAAAAAATCTGCTGTCTCAGTCACTGTCTGTCAACCAAGGGAGTTACCCAAAGGGCTCGATCCTAGGCCCCACGCTCTTCTCAATTTACATCAACAATATAGCTCAGGCAGTAGGAAGCTCTCTCATCCATTTATATGCAGATGATGCAGTCTTATACTCAGCTGGCCTCCCCAGATTTTGTGTTAAATGTTCTACAACAAGGCTTCCTTAGTGTCCAACAATCTTTCTTCTGAACACCTCCAAAACAAAGGTCATGTGGTTTGGTAAGAAGAATGCCCCTCACCCCACAGGTGTGATTACTACCTCTGAGTACTTGGGAGTATGGCTAGACGGTGCACTGTCCTTCTCTCAGCACATATCAAAACTGCAGGCTAAAAAACTGCAGGCTAAAGTTAAATCTAGACTTGGTTTCCTCTATCGTAATCACTCCTCTTTCACCCCAGGTGCCAAACTAACCCTGATTCAGATGACCATCCTACCCATGCAAGATTACAGAGACTACAGAGACATAATTTATAGATCGGTAGGTAATTGTCCTCTCGTGCTGCTAGTTGTGTTTTTACCATTCGGCCATCAGATTTGCCACCTACGCTCCTTATAGAACACTCTATACTCCTCTGTAAACTGGTCATCTCTGTATACCCGTCGCAAGACCCACTGGTTGATGCTTATTTATAAAACCCTCTTAGGCCTCACTCCCTCCTATCTGAGATATCTACTGCAGCCCTCATCCTCCACATACAACACCCGTTCTGCCAGTCACATTCTGTTAAAGGTCCCCAGAGCACCTCTTTGAGTTGGCTGCAGCTAGCAACTGGAACGATCTGCAACAAACACTCAAACTGGACAGTTTTATCTCAATCTCTTCATTCAAAGACTCAATCATGGACACTTGCTGACTGTTGTGGCTCCTTTGTGTGAGGTATTGTTGTCTCTACCTTCTTGCCCTTTGTGCTGTTGTCTGTGCCCAATAATGTTTGTACCATGTTTTGTGCTGTTACCATGTTGTGTTGCTACCATGTTGTTGTTATGTTGTGTTGCTACCATGCTATGTTGCTGTCTTAGATCTCTCTTTATGTAGTGTTGTGTTGTCTCTCTGGTCGTGGTGTGTGTTTAGTCCTATATTTATATTTGATACATTTTTAATTTTTAATCCCAGCCCCCATCCCCGCAGGAAGCCTTTTTTGCCTTTTGGTTGGCCGTCATTGTAGATAAGAATTTCTTCTTAACTGACTTGCCTAGTAAAATAAAGGTTAAATAAAAATAAAAATAATAAAGGAGAAGGTCTTAACAGATACTTGGAGAATGTATCCTGCTTTTCTCCTTTTCTTAAAATAGTTATCAGACATCAGTAACATGGTTGGAACGGTGAAAGCACAGGCTCCACTGCATAAAGCTACAGTTGCTTTTACCAATCCAGGTTGTCAGTTCAGTGATAACAAAAAAATATGGAGAGAGATGAATTGATCATTTGCAAACAGGGTCCTTGAGAAGTTCTGGATCTGTTGCGTGCTCCAGTGATGAGTCTTCTGTGGGAGGAGTCTATCCCCATCTCTTCCTCTCCGTGAACACTGGTGATCTTCAGACTCAAGAGTCCCTATTTCTACGTCCCGCAGTGACACAGACAAGTCATTACATCCGGCGATGACCTACACACACGTAGAAAAACACACGATACACACACACGGATGTAAACAGGCACGCGCACACACACACAGACATAAACACACACATACAGTATGCACACTCTTGTGTGTGTATGTGTAGACGTGACAGTGCATATGTGGATAAGATTCCATACACTCCTGTTTCAGTGTGTTGTTGTAGAGGGCACAGGAGAGGGGGGCACCATGGCATTGTCTCCTCATCCCTCCTCCCAAACTCTCATATGCCGATAACATCTATGCTGGCTGGGTGGCATACAGATTTTTAACAAATTTCCAAAAAAGAACCCTTCACAAAAGATAGTGTCAAATCCCTTTTGTCTCTAATAGTGCTGAGCTGTCACGCCCTGACCTGAGTATTCTTTGTTTTCTTTATTGTTTTGGTTAGGTCAGGGTGTGACATGGGTGATGTATGTGTTTTTGTACTGTCTAGGGGTTTTGTAGGTTTATGGGGTTGTTTATCATCTGGGTGTTTATATATATCTATGGTTGCCTAGATTGGTTCTCAATTAGAGGCAGGTGTTTATCGTTGTCTCTGATTGGGAACCATATTTAGGCAGCCATCTTCTTTGGGTATTTCGTAGGTTATTATCTATGTCTAGTTGCCTGTGTCTGCACATTTAGATTATATAACGTCATGTTCGTTTGTTGTTTTTGTAAGTTTGTTTCAGTGTTCTTTCTTCATTAAATATAGAACATGTATTCATATCACGCTGCGCCTTGGTCTCCTCTTTACGATGATCGTGACATGAGCAATTAACTGAAATGTCAGTTATTTTCCTACGTCGGTTCAATTATTTGAAACCATTTCTTTCCTTTTTTTCTGAACTCAATGCTCACATTGCGCTGCAGTTTCTCTAGAGATAAATCAGATCATTGCCGAACTTTGAGATTTAGTAAGGAGTTGTAGTTTCCAACAGGCCAATGTTCTACATAGTTTAGCACAGAAAAGTTAATAATTAACTACAATGAAGCGGTTCCACAGTCTGACCGTAGGGTCCAGACCACACGTCACCAACTGGTTAAGAGATCTGCTGAAGTCAAAACAGGTCACACCCTGCAGAGGAGGGAGAGAGGGGGTGAAGAGCTAGAGCAGGAAAGAGGGTGGGGGAGGAGAGGAGAGGGAGAGAGAGGGTGGGCGAAGGAGAGAGAGAACACCAGAAGAGAGACAGACATAGGGAAAGGGATGTTAGGATTTATGGGTTACTTAATAAAATGTAGAATAACTAAAAATTCTAAAAATACTTCCTTTCCTATTAGTTTATAATTGGGAACTGTTGAGGGCGGCTTCATTGTTCAACTGACCAAAGCTAGACAGTTTATTGCAGCACAAAATGTGCCCTCTCAGAAGCCATAACGACTAATAGAAAACATCCCCTCCCACTTGAATTACTTCTTCACATGTTTTCTCCCCAGTAAAAGCCATTATATATATATATATATTACATTGGTTATAGGGTGGGAGTCAACGACAGTGAGCAACATCTACTTTCTAGATAAAACACAGTTATTACTCAAAATATTTCTGACCAGGTGAGTTTCATCATTCTGCGGTGTGACGGTTGACCTCTGATGTTATTCATTACTCTCCATGACTACGTGTAGATTGCTACCATGAGAGAATCTGATTATGTCAGAGTTGACATTTCAACTTGACCTGGGTCAAGGTCACTCAGACCTTCTCTGTCTATTAAAACCCAACCTTGAGTGCTGTCAAAATCTGATAAAGAATAAGGCTGTGTGATACAATAACAGCTACCCACTGCTTTTTGTATCATCCATTAGAAATGGTGGCACTTTATACCTTGCTTACTCCATAGTACCAACACAATAAATATGCATAATAATGTAGATACTGTGTAATATTATTACCTTATTGATTTCCCACACTTGATTTCCCACACTCTCCTGAGTGAGACATGCATGATGAATACTGAGGAGGCTTCGCTGATCCTGTTGATTGGTTCCTGTTGGACTGCGGAGATTTTTTGGTAGAAGTCACCAATATCCTGGTAGGAGACATGTTCACACCCATAATGCTAGTTAACCCATTTGTATCCTGTCACCAACTCTGGTCCTGGAGAACTATGGGGTGTCGCTCACTTAGGAAAGAAGCCTGAAAAACACCATACCCTTTTGGTCCCAAGGAAGGCATGCTAACCACAGTGCCAAGACAAATATCTCCCTTGGAAGAGCTTGTAATGCAGCAAGCAATTATACAGTCATTTCAGTGGTGTGCAGAGTTTTGTTCTAGCCCAGCACAAAGTAAATGGAGATAATGAGGCCTACCTGCATGTAGATTCTCTTCGGTGGTTGTCCTCACTGAAGGGGCTCTCAAACAGTCCAGTGTGATGTTTGAGGAACCATAACAGATGGACCCCTCCCCTCTCATCTCCCCATTGCAGCAAACAGCACAGCCCTGGTGACTGGGAGGAATAGTGGCCAGATTGGTAAAATGTTCAGATGGGACATTTATTTTAGCACAAAGAGAATTAGGAATTTTAGCTGTACTTTTGTGTCATACCAGTAGCAGAGAGAGATTGGGACATTACTGACAACAAGAGACACTCAGTCAAAAATGGAACTTCAATTTATCAAATCAAAAGCAAAAGTTACACTTTGACTTTTTTAAAAGTTAACAGTTAAAAGTCAGCTAGACACCAAACAAGTGGACGTCCTTAAAGCAGCTGGTTGTGGACACGTCAACAAAGTGGAGGTCCCTGCTGCTGGTTGCTACAGCGTCCTTGTGGACATTGAGCATGTAGACGAATCAGTGGTCCAGCCCCTGAACCTCCTTCTGTTAACCCCTTCCTCTGCAGGGTCTCGGTGGCTAGGAAAAACTCCTTAGAAAGGCCAAAACCTAGGAACAAACCTAGAGAGTAACCAGGCTATGAGGGGTGGCCAGTCCTCTTCTGGCTGTGCCGGGTGGAGATTATAACAGAACATGGCCAAGCTGTTCAAATGTTCATAAATTACCAGCATGGTCAAATAATAATAATCACAGTAGTTGTCGAGGGTGCCGCAAGTCAGCACCTCAGGAGTAAATGTCAGTTGGCTTTTCATAGCCGGTCATTAAGAGTATCTCTACCACTCCTGCTGTCTCTAGAGAGTTGAAAACAGCAGGTCTGGGACAGGTAGCACGTCCGGTGAACAGGTCAGGATTCCATAGCCGCAGGCAGAACAGTTGAAACTGGAGCAGCAGCACAGCTTCACATGTTACCTCATTAAAGACCCTTTCCATCCATCTGCCCTGGCAGTCTGGACCAATCACAGAACTCATCCCTCCTTCTCCTCCTCCGTCTCTCCGTGCACCTCTCCAACTCCGCCGGGACCCTTGTCCGAGGGTGTGGGATTGGTAACTGCGTCCCTCAGCAACAGCAAGTGTTCTAGTCTAGTTCTACGGCTCCCAAGTGGCGCAGCGGTCTAAGGCACTGCATCTCAGTGCAAGAGGTTTCACTACAGTCCCTGGTTTGAATCCAGGCTGTATCACATCCGACTGTGATTAGGAGTCTCATAGGGCGGCGTACAATTAGCCCAGCGTTGGCTGGGGTAGGCCGTCATTGTAAATAAGAATGTGTTCTTAACTGACTTGCCTAGTTAAAAGTAAAACATGTTTTGTTCTAGTTCCTCCTGAAGACAGGCATTCTGGCTTGCATCCCTGTAAATGGGAAATATTTACTGTCCCATTGTAGTAGACACTTTAGATACATATGAAACAGTCAATTATAGATAAGCACAACGTGTTTATTGGATAGATATAAATTCCATAAATACTGTAGTGGCCATTGTGTAAGGCATAATATGAATGCCTTACAGAATATGAACATGTAGCACTCCCCTCTGGCAGCAGTAAGAATGCACACATTGTGACCAATTTCAAAGACTAGAGTAATTGGATCCAGATAACTAACCAATTTCATGTGGTAGACCTCCTTGAAATTACTGTGTGAAAGTCACAAAAAACAAATGCGCTAAAAAGCGTTGTTGTATTGAGGTTGAAACTCAAGTTTCCTTGTATTGTATGTATTTAAAGTGTACTTGAAGAGAGACTTCATGGTGTGAGGGAGACTGCTAGGCATAGGGGTGCCCCTAAACCCCCGTCTCGTGTGTCGCCAACCATGATGAGGACAGGCTTGTTGGTCCCGTTGCCATGGGAAACCACGGGACAATCAGTCACATCTCCACATTCTCCTCTCTCTTCCTGGTTAATCTAGGCATGCATGAGTGCTCCTTTTAGATCAGGGACAGTTCTCGCAATCAACCCACCGGCAGGGATATGCAGTCAATGAGTCAATGAAACTGTTTCTACTCCAAAAGGGTTTGGAATTAGAACTAAGATGTACATTTGCTCTACTCAGAGAGCTAGGTTTTTCAAAAACATGTTGATATCTTGATTTTCTGTAGAATGAAATCACAGGATTCACACCCACAAAACTGAACTAGAATAGAGAGGATGAAAGGTATCTAAACACAATGCTAAACATGAAATGTGTATATAGACTAGACAGCATTTATAACTTCAACACTGATCTAAATTACAAATAGATAGCCTAACAAAGACCCAATCACAATGGAGTATAAAGTGCATTCTCCTTCTTATTGTTCTTAAAACATAAAAAAACTCACCAAGAGCTGCTGTCTCTTAGGTCATCCATTCCTACACCTTTCTGTCTGTCCTTCAAATGAGAGCTAAGTCGATTATGTGCTGCTAAACAGACTGAAATTTCACTCTGAACCAAGCTCTAAAAACAACCTCAGTCATACATTTACATTTTCCCTCTGGAATCTTCCTTAGATGTGCTCCTCGTGAACTTGTGGCCCAAGTTCCTCTGTTTGTGTGTCCGAGTGAAGGATGCTGAAACACAAACTGAACTCAGTTCCTCACAACAGCCTAAACCCCGTCTGAGAACTCTTTCTTTCCTCCTCTGGGTTTAAATAAGAGTTTTTGTCTCTCTCTCCCTCTGTCTTTTAGGACAAACCCAATTTCAGGTCAAACAAAGCTGCTTATTCTCAGACAGGTGTGGAATGCTCAGATCCACAGATCAATATGTCATCTGTAACACACAACTTCCACCAACATGCTGCCGCATTTGTTTACAAGGTTGTAAAGTTACTTCGGTTTTCAAAGGTTAAATTCATTTCAAAGAACAGGCCACTAAGTTTTATTATTTTCAGGATTTGATCGACTGAAGAACAACTGAAGCACTTAATCAGAAGAGATGACGAAAGTCGGATCTTTTGAGATGTTTCTGATTCAAGCAGCCACAGCAAACTATATAGCTAGCTATCGCCCAACAGTCTGTGGCTGTTTGATAATGTAGCTAGCTAGTTTTAAGATTAAGTATGAGATCACTTTATTGGTCAATTGCACACAAGGTCCAAATGAAATTTGACTTCCGCTTTTAACCCAACCCCTCTGAAAGACATACATGTTTTTTGGAGAGGTGCGGGGGCTGCCACACTGGGCACTGTTGTTGTGGGGGGTTAAATGCATTGCTCAAGGGGCACAACAGCAGGCAACATCATTTAAGATTTTGATACCAGCAACTCTACAGTTGCCAGCTCACTTCCTGACAGATTCTTCCTGTCAGACCTGGGATTTGAACTGGCAACCCTCCTGTTGCTGTCTCTCTGCACTAACTGCTAGGCTACCTGCCCCTATTAACATTACTTTCAGTTTATAGATGTTGAACAAAACGAGCGACTAAGCAACAACTGAGCCATTTCTTTAGAAAACATAATGAAAGGCAAGCACAGACAGAGTCTATAATGTTCCAAATTGAGCGCCAAGGCTCCTCCATCGCGCGCGCTTCTCAAAACTACACGTAACGACATGCACTGCGCTTACGTACATATCAATCCGACGTGAATCCCACTTCCTGGTTACCTTCCAGCTAACTCAAAAAACTTGCACCATTCAACAACAACTAACAAGGTTTGATATTTCCAAAAACCTTATAGCGATGTGATCTACGGTGTAAATTCCTCTCGTTTCTTCTCTTGACTTTTTTTTTAATGCTAGGAAGCAATATATTGCAGGAAGGTGAACAGGTAACGTTAGCTAGTTAGCTAAACAAGCTGCCAGTAACTACAGTAATGTAGCTAGCTAGTTAACGTTAATCTCATTGTTTACTAACAGAAACAGCGTCCGTTAGTCTATTAGCCATTACCCATGTTAACAGATTAGCTAACTTTACTGTACTACTGTAACAGCTAGCCTGTCAGCCATGGATAAACTCATTTGTCAACAACAATAAGGGCGGCAGCGTAGCCTAGTGGTTAGAGCGTTGGACTAGTAACCGGAAGGTTGTGAGTTCAAACCCCCGAGTCGTTCTGCCCCTGAACAGGCAGTTAACCCACTGTTCCCAGGCCGTCATTGAAAATAAGAATATGTTCTTCACTGACTTGCCTGGTTAAATAATGGGGGAAAAAAAAATAAAAAATAAAAATAAGGTGGGTTACTACTCATCCAACCATTTTCAATGGTTTGGTTAACTAGATAGACAGTGTGCTGCAACCTTAGTCTTACTATTTAAATAGCTAGCTAGTTAGGTAAATAGCTAGGTAACGTTAGCTAGATAAATCAGCAATGGTGTCAGTGGCAGTTGCTGAAGGGCCATCATTACTAATTGGATAGTGGACTGGATTGCTTCATCTTCTTCAGCCATGCAGTGTCTGCCAAAATCACTGAAAGAGATGATTGCTGCCTGCCTGATGTCATTTTTAGCTCTGAATGCATCCTAATTGATGTAGTGGTCAAAAGTAGGCTTTGACAATTCTGCACCAGCTGCTAGCTTGTTAATCATAGTTATTGCTGTAATTTATGCAATGTTGATTATTGTAGCCAGTTCCAGTTACTCAATGATGTAAATTACCATTTTACAAAGCTCTTGAGCTGATTTTTTTTAAAGACATCCAAACCCCAGAGAGAGAGAGAGTAAAGAGCCTAGAAATGATGTGTAATTTATTTTGTATGTCAGACAGACATAGTCTAAGCTGGGTTTCCTCACTTGTCTCCCAATTCACCCCACAGCTCCATCAGGCCAGGGCGACAGCACAGTGCTGGGCAGGATCGGAGGGTCCGGGAAGGAACAAAGAAAAACTGAAGAGGAAAAGAAGGGGTGAGTGGGCGGATGAGGGATTGAAGCTGCACAGAGAACCTGGAGAGGAACAGAGGGACTGAAAGAGAGGAGGAGAATACTAGTAACAAACAACAGAGGAGCTCAAAAGGAATCCAAACAGCTCTGAGACAGTGTACGGCCCGGTATGGAGGATTTCAGACGGACCTACCTGCGTCTGTGTAAGGAGGGGGGCGTGGATCCCCAGGAGTCAGTGCTAGCTCAGCTCCAGGAGACCAGGGGAGCCGCAGCAGGATCCAGGCTGGACCTGAGGGGACACAGCCTGTCTGTAGACACCTGTGCCGTGCTGGGGAGGGTCCTTCACAAAGACACACTCTTCACCGAGCTGGCCCTCAGTGACTGCATGCTCACTGAGGAAGGTATGTGTTTGTTGGGTGGTAGTCGTGTGGGGATCTTTCTGTCTTTTTGTTACTGTGCTGACTGTGTGATACTGTGTATATTTGAGCCATGGATGTACTATGAATCCTGTAGGGCTTTTGCTACTGCTGCACAGAGATTATATAGCTAGAACTGTTTGCTTTGTTGCTGCAGTTTAGTTACATTGTTATAATGCTTAGATAACACTTTTTATAGCAATGCTTTGATAACACTTGCTCCTGACTGCCACTTGTCTTTGTCATGTCCAGGTGCCAAGCTGCTCCTGAATGGGCTGTGTGCCAACACTACTGTTAAAGTCCTGGATCTGAAGGTAAGGACCATCAGAGGCCTCTACACACCGCAGACCACTTGACCAGTCTGAGATGGGGTGGCCAGCCTGACTTGACAAATTTCAATTTGATCATATATTTTCTATTTGTTGTCAGGGAAATAACTTGAGATCAACAGGAGCTGAGGCTTTAGGGAAGCTGTTGGTGAGAAATAAGACACTGTGCAGGTGAGTTGGTTAGTGAGCTAGTAGCAAGCTAGATCATTCAATGAAAACTTTTTGGTTGAAATTTCTATTGAAATGTCTATAAAATGTGGCTAAGCGTTCAGGTATGTTAAGATTATTTCAGTTATATTTTTTTAAATAAATAAAAAGAATCCCTCTATTTTCTTCTGGGACCAGCATGAGTTGTGCATACACAACGATACTGCATTGCTAAGGGAACCATAACCCAAGCTAAGGTTGTTGTGTTGGACACAGGCTGGTGTTGGAGTGGAATGCGTTGGGGATGTGGGAGGAGGCGTTCTCAGTGTTCTGTGAGGGTTTGGCCACCAACGCCTGTCTCACCCAGCTGGACCTGCGCAATAACCAGATCAACCACCAGGGGGCCTCGGAGCTCTGCCTGGCCCTCAAGCGGAACAGCACCCTGCAGGAACTGGGTCAGTGGGTTTGCAGGTGTAGGGTTAAGTTACTTTTTAGATGCAGATTTGCTTTTTGCATTTCCCCCACAAATAGTTAAGTTTAGGATGTGGGTAGAGGAAGCTGATCCTAGATCTGTACGTAGGGAAAACTTCACAAAGGAGCACCACGCATTGGGAAATGACTCAATACAGCCAAGATCACTAGAGTCGAGATTCAACTAGAGTAGTCGGGGCGTGCATATTTCCCTTTCAGGACGATTCAATATGTATCTAGATGCATGGGCACCGATACGGGAACAATATGTTTTAGTTTGAAGCAATTCAATGCGATTTGATTAGAGGAAAGAATCGATTCGGTTCGATGCGATACGATTCGATGTACTAATATTTGTTCCATAAACACATTCATTTTTCATTCTAAATTAAAAATCAGCTGCTGATGGAGCTCAAAGGTTGAGCTTCTGAGCTGTATCTGTCTGATCTGACTTCTGTGTGTGTGTAAATTATGTACTGTGTATGTCTATGGATGTCCTTTGGGTGGTGGACCATTCTTGATACACACTGGAAACTGTTGAGCGTGAAAAACGCATCAATAATGGATCATGGCTTTTACCTGGTCAGTCTGTCCTCGAAAAAGCGGTGTTCTTAATGCTTTGTATACTCAGTGTAGATCTGTCATTCTCATTGAAAGCAAGTCTAAGAAGCGCTAGATTGGTTGTATGCGCACTATTTCTTTTACTTTCGGTTTTGTACAGCAGCTGAAAATACAATATTTTTGGTTATGGAAACGCAGCTGTTTAGGCATACACCTTATGACAACCAGTGGAACAGCCACTTGCATCTAAATCTTGTTGGGGGGAGAAGGATTACCTACCCTTACTTACCCTATCCTAGGTATTCCTTGAAGAGGTGGGGTTTCAGGTGTCTCCGGAAGGTGGTGATTGACTCCGCTGTCCTGGCGTCGTGAGGAGTTTGTTCCACCATTGGGGGCCAGAGCAGCGAACAGTTTTGACTGGGCTGAGCGGGAACTGTACTTCCTCAGTGGTAGGGAGGCGAGCAGGCCAGAGGTGGATGAACGCAGTGCCCTTGTTTGGGTGTAGGGCCTGATCAGAGCCTGGAGGTACTGAGGTGCCGTTCCCCTCACAGCTCCGTAGGCGAGCACCATGGTCTTGTAGCGGATGCGAGCTTCAACTGGAAGCCAGTGGAGAGAGCGGAGGAGCGGGGTGACGTGAGAGAACTTGGAAGGTTGAACACCAGACGGGCTGCGGCGTTCTGGATGAGTTGTAGGGGTTTAATGGCACAGGCAGGGAGCCCAGCCAACAGCGAGTTGCAGTAATCAAGACGGGAGATGACAAGTGCCTGGATTAGGACCTGCGCCGCTTCCTGTGTGAGGCAGGGTCGTACTCTGCGGATGTTGTAGAGCATGAACCTACAGGAACGGGACACCGCCTTGATGTTAGTTGAGAACGTCAGGGTGTTGTCCAGGATCACGCCAAGGTTCTTAGCGCTCTGGGAGGAGGACACAATGGAGTTGTCAACCGTGATGGCGAGATCATGGAGCGGGCAGTCCTTCCCGGGAGGAAGAGGAGCTCCGTCTTGCTGAGGTTCAGCTTGAGGTGGTGATCCGTCATCCACACTGATATGTCTGCCAGACATGCAGAGATGCGATTCGCCACCTGGTCATCAGAAGGGGAAAGGAGAAGATTAATTGTGTGTCGTCTGCATAGCAATGATAGGAGAGACCATGTGAGGTTATGACAGAGCCAAGTGACTTGGTGTATAGCGAGAATAAGAGAGGGGCCTAGAACAGAGCCCTGGGGGACACCAGTGGTGAGAGCGCGTGGTGAGGAGACAGATTCTCGCCACGCCACCTGGTAGGAGCGACCTGTCAGGTAGGACGCAATCCAAGCGTGGGCCGCGCCGAGATGCCCAACTCGGAGAGGGTGGAGAGGAGGATCTGATGGTTCACAGTATCGAAGGCAGCCGATAGGTCTAGAAGGATGAGAGCAGAGGAGAGAGTTAGCTTTAGCAGTGCGGAGCGCCTCCGTGATACAGAGAAGAGCAGTCTCAGTTGAATGACTAGTCTTGAAACCTGACTGATTTGGATCAAGAAGGTCATTCTGAGAGAGATAGCGGTAGAGCTGGCCAAGGACGGCACGCTCAAGAGTTTTGGAGAGAAAAGAGAGAAGGATACTGGTCTGTAGTTGTTGACATCGGAGGGATCGAGTGTAGGTTTTTTCAGAAGGGGTGCAACTCTCGCTCTCTTGAAGACGGGAGGGGCGTAGCCAGCGGTCAGGGATGAGTTGATGAGCGAGGTGAGGTAAGGGAGAAGGTCTCCGGAAATGGTCTGGAGAAGAGAGGAGGGGATAGGGTCAAGCGGGCAGGTTGTTGGGCGGCCGGCCGTCACAAGACGCGAGATTTCATCTGGAGAGAGAGGGAGAAAGAGGTCAGAGCATAGGGTAGGGCAGTGTGAGCAGAACCAGCGGTGTCGTTTGACTTAGCAAACGAGGATCGGATGTCATCGACCTTCTTTTCAAAATGGTTGACGAAGTCATCTGCAGAGAGGGAGGAGGGGGGGGGGGATTCAGGAGGGAGGAGAAGGTGGCAAAGAGCTTCCTAGGGTTAGAGGCAGATGCTTGGAATTTAGAATGGTAGAAAGTGGCTTTAGCAGCAGAGACAGAGGAGGAAAATGTAGAGAGGAGGGAGTGAAAGGATGCCAGGTCCGCAGGGAGGCGAGTTTTCCTCCATTTCCGCTCGGCTGCCCGGAGCCCTGTTCTGTGAGCTCGCAATGAGTCGTCGAGCCACGGAGCGGGAGGGGAGGACCGAGCCGGCCTGGAGGATAGGGGACATAGGGAGTCAAAGGATGCAGTAAGGGAGGAGAGGAGGGTTGAGGAGGCAGAATCAGGAGATAGGTTGGAGAAAGTTTGAGCAGAGGAAGAGAAGATAGGATGGAAGAGGAGAGAGTAGCGGGGAGAGAGAGAGCGAAGGTTGGGACGGCGCGATACCATCCGAGTAGGGGCAGTGTGGGAAGTGTTGGATGAGAGCGAGAGGGAAAAGGATACAAGGTAGTGGTCGGAGACTTGGAGGGGAGTTGCAATGAGGTTAGTGGAAGAACAGCATCTAGTAAAGATGAGGTCAAGCGTATTGAGGTCAAAAGAGGAGAGGAGTGGAAAGAAGGAGGCAGAGAGGAATGAGTCAAAGGTAGACGTGGGGAGGTTAAAGTCGCCCAGAACTGTGAGAGGTGAGCCGTCCTCAGGAAAGGAGCTTATCAAGGCATCAAGCTCATTGATGAACTCTCCAAGGGAACCTGGAGGGCGATAAATGATAAGGATGTTAAGCTTGAAAGGGCTGGTAACTGTGACAGCATGGAATTCAAAGGAGGCGATAGACAGATGGGTAAGGGGAGAAAGAGAGAAAGACCACTTGGGAGAGATGAGGATCCCGGTGCCACCACCCCGCTGACCAGAAGCTCTCGGGGTGTGCGAGAACACGTGGGCGGACGAGGAGAGAGCAGTAGGAGTAGCAGTGTTTGTTGGCCGCAGATTGGCAGTTCCAAAGGCTACCGGAGACCTGGAACTCCACGTGGGTCGTACGCGCTGGGACCACCAGGTTAGGGTGGTCGCGGCCACGCGGTGTGGAGCGTTTGTATGGTCTGTGCAGAGAGGAGAGAACAGGGATAGACAGACACATAGTTGACAGGCTACAGAAAAGGCTACGCTAATGCAAGGAAATTGGAATGACAAGCGGACAAGCGGGTTAACACAATGACATGCTTAGTTCCACACTGAAGAAGAGGATGCAGTTGTCACAAAAGATGAGCGGTATTTTCAGAAGGTAGAAAGAAAGTCATTTGTCCAAAACATTTTAGTGAACCGGCGATTTGTAATGTTTGAATCTATTTCCTGACTGATGCATGCTACATTTCTATCGGTTTGGGGTCCGGACCGATGCACTCATGTCTTAAACATTTGAACTGGGACCAATGGGTATTGTGAATCATTACATCCCTGTGGAGTAGACCAAAGCCTTGTCTGAAAACAACCCAGAAGCTATTCTCCTAGCCCCTACACCTTCGGTGTCACTGTCTTCACAACTGAAATAACCAGGTAGGTGTAAGCAATATGGTCCCCAGAGCCCATGAGAAAGCAAGGTCATCACCATATTGCTTACACTGACTGATTCAATACCTTCAGAACTGAAAATATCACATTTTTTGGGGTTAGGATACAGGCTTGAACTAGATTTTTTTCTGGGAGACTGGGTCCATGAACAATGTACCACTTGATGCCTAGACAGCAAAGGTGCCATGGTTCTCTATCTGGTCTGTTGCCTGTGTTGTGGTTGCATAGATGTGAGGTGGAACAACATTGGTCTGCTGGGTGGCCGGTCCTTCCTGGAGGCTCTACAGCAGAACAGGACCCTGACACACCTGGAGATGGCTGGAAACAACATCCCCAGCGACACACTCAAAGCCCTCGGTAAGCTGTTTTTGTGTGTGTCTGTCTGTCTCAGTGTCAGTCAGTCTGTCTAAGCTTGTGTGTTGCTGAACGTCTGTTATTGTAATGTTTTTGATTGAAGTAACCACCCCCCACATATGGTCTCCCCCCTCCATAGAGCAGGCGATGGATCATAACTCGGACAGGCAGTCCACTGTGAGAGAGAGCCGCAGCAGAACCCAGGTCCTCAGCAAGGAGATCCAGATCCTCAAGGAGGAGAAGGGACGCCAGGTATGGAGCTGCTGGGAAATAGACTTCTCCTCCATGTAGAACAAGAAGGGGAGAGACAAGGGAATAGCACTGCACATAATATACTGTATCTTGGTTTATTATTTACCATTTTATGTTTAGAAATGTGTGTGCAGATGAACAAGAAGCCCTGTATGTAAGATGGTTATGTTGCCTTTCCCTCTCTCCCTTTAGTTTCTGAGTCTGATGGAGACCATAGACAAACAGAGAGACGAGATGGGCCGAAGCACCAGGTCAGCGTGAGTGGTACAATAAGATTAGCCTTGACTGTTTCTGCATCAACAATAATAAGAAAAATAATAACAACAATAGCAACGTTATTGTGTTGCCAACAGGACTTGTCTGGTTAGACAATGACAACTTGGCTTAAAAGCAGAAACAGACTGGCACCCAGGCTAATGGTCATGTAGCTACGGTGCATTCGGAAAGTATTCAGACCCCTTGACTTTTTCCACATTTTGTTGTGTTACAGCCCTATTCTAAAATGTATTAAATTATTTATTTTTCTCATCAATCTACACACAATACCCCATAATGACAAAGCAAAAAATGTTTTTTAGACATAAAAAAAACTAAAATGTTAATATTACATTTACATAAGTATTCTGACCCTTTTACTCAGATGAAGCACCGTCGGCAGAGATTAGGGCCTCGAGTCTTCTTGGTATGACGCTACAAGCTTGGCACACCTGTATTTGGGGAGTTTCTCCCATTCTTCTCTGCAGATCCTCAAGCTCTGTCAGGTTGGATGGGGAGCGTTGCGGCACAGCTATTTTCAGGTCTCTAGAGATGTTCGATTAGAGAAGTCCTGGCTCTGGCTGGGCCACTTAATGACATTCAGAGACTTCTCTCCTGTGATGTCTTTGCTGTGTACTTAGGGTCGTTGTCCTGTTGGAAGGTGAACCTTCGCCCCCAGTCTCAGGTCCTGAGCGCTCTGGAGCAGGTTTTCATCAAGAATCTCTCTGTACTTTGCTCCATTCATCTTTCCCTCGATCCTGACTAGTCTGCCAGTCCCTGCAGCTGAAAAACATCCTCACAGCATGATGCTGCCACCACCATGCTTCACCGTAGGGATAGTGCCAGGTTTCCTCCAGACGCTTGGCATTCATGCCTAGGAGTTCAATCTTGGTTTCATCAGACCAGAGAATCTTGTTTCTCATGGTCTGAGAGTCCTTTAGGTGCCTTTTGGCCAATTCCAAGCGGGCTGTCATGTGCCTTTTACTGAGGGGCTTCCGTCTGGCCTGATTGGTGGAGCGCTGCAGAGATGGTTGTCTTTCTGGAAGGTCCTCCCATCTCCACAGACAATCTGAAACTCTGTCAGAGTGACCATCGGGTTCTTTGTCACCTCACTGACCAAGGCCCTTCTCCCCCGATTGCTCAGTTTGGCCGAGCGGCCAGCTCTAGTTCCAAACTTCTTCCATTTAAGAATGATGGAGGCCACTGTGTTCTTGGGGATCTTCAATGCTGCAGAAATGTGTTGGTACCCTTCCCCAGATCTGTGCCTCGACACAATCCTGTCTCGGAGCTCTACGGACAATTCCTTCAACCTCATGGCTTGTTTTTTTATATTTTTAAATGCGCTGTCAACTGTGGGACCTTTATATAGACAGGTGTGTGCTTTTCTACATCATGTCCAATCGATCGGAGTCCACCTGTGGTAAATTCAATTAAGTTGTAGAAACATCTCCAATTAAGTTGTAGAAACATCTGAGCTAAATTTCGAGTCTCAGAGCAAAGGGTCTGAATACTTATTTACATAATGTATTTCTGTTTAAAAAAATAAATAATTCTAAAAACCTGTTTTCGCTTTGTCATTATGGTGTATTGTGTGTAGATTGAGTTTTTTATTTTTATTTAATCCATTTTAGAATAAGGCTGTAACATAACAAAATGTGGAAAAGGGTAAGGGGTCTGAATACTTTCTGAATGCACTGTATATACAATCTATAGACATACAGTGCTTTCAGAAAGTATTCACACCCTTTTACTTTTTCCACATTTTGTTGTTTTATGGACAGAATTTAAAATGGATTAAATTGAGATTTTGTTGTAATGGCGTACACACAAAACCTCAATGTCAAAGTAGAATTACGTTTTTTAGATATTTTACTAATTAATTGAAAATGAAAAGCTGAAATGTCTTGAGTCAATAAGTATTCAACCCCTTTTGTTATGGCAAGTCTAAATACGTTTAGGAGTAAAAATGTGCTTAACAAGTTGTATAATAAGTTGCATGGACTTTACAATAATAGTGTTTTAACATGATTTTTTTGAATGACAACCTTATCTCTGTATCCCACACATACAATTATCTGTAAGGTCTCTCTGTTGAGCAGTGAATTTCAAATACAAATTTAATAAGGCACTAAAGTAAGGCACTAAAGTAAAACTGCCCAAAAATAAATTAACTTTTTATCCTGAACACAAAGAGTTATGTTTGGGGTAAACACAACACATCATTGCGTAACACTCATGTTTTCAAGCATGGTGGTGGCTGCATCATGTTATGGATATGCTTGTCATCGGCAAGGACTAGGGAGTTTTTAGGATAAAAATAAACGGCAAAAGCACAGGCAAAATCCTAGAGGAAAACCTGGTTCAGTTTGCTTTCCAAGAGACACTGGGAGACATTCACTTTTCAGCAGGACAATAACCTAAAATACAAGGCCAAATATACACTGGACATTGAATTTTCCTGAATGGCCTAGTTACAGTTTTGACTTAAATCGGCTTGAAAATCAATTGCAAGACTTGAAAATGGCTGTCTAGCAATCATCAACAACCAACTTGACAGAGCTTGAAGAATAAAACAATAATATTGTGCAAATATTGTACAATCCAGGTGTGCAAAGATCTTCGAGACTTACCCAGAAAGACTCACAGCTGTATTCACTGCCAAAGGTGATTCTGACATTTATTGACTCAGAGGTTGAATACTTATGTAAATGAGAGTGTTCTTTATTTTCAATACATTTGCAAACATTTAAAAAAAAAAAAAGTACTTTCGTTATGGGCTATTGTGTGAAGATCTATTTAATACATTTTGAATTCAGGCTGTAACGCACAATGTGGAATAAGTCGAGGGGTATGAATACTTTCTGAAGGCTCTGTACATATTAATGACCCTGTGTTTCCCTCTCCTCCAGGACCACATCTATCCATGTGGGTCAGCTACAGGAGGCCCTGAACGAGAGGAAGTCTGTTGTCAACTCTCTCACAGCCAAGTAAGCAGGCCTCATCAGTCCATGTTTAAACCCCACATTCATCCTCAAGTCACATCAACAGGTGTAGATTTTACTGTGAAATGCTTACTTACGAGTCCTTTCTCAACAATGCACAGTTAAAAAGTAAGAAACATTTTTAAAGAAAGAAATAGTAACACAACAATAACGAGACTATATAGAAGGAGAACCGGTACCAAGTCAATGTGCAGGGGTACGAGGTCGTGACTAGGCAATCATGATAGATAATAAACAGAGTAGCATCAGCGTGTGTGAAAGTGTCAATATGTGGCGTCAATATGGGTGCGTGCGTGTATGTCTGTGTGTGAGTGTATGTGTGTGTTGGAGTGCGAGTGTGTGGGTAGAGTCCAGTGAGTTCATAGAGCCATTGCAAGAGAGTTAGTGCAAAAAAATGTGGTTCGATGCAAATAGTCCAGGTAGCCATTTGATGAACTGTTTAGCAGTCTTATGGCTTGGTGGTAGAAGCTGTCCAGGAGCCTTTTGGTCCCAGACTTGGATCTCAGGTACCACTTGCCTTGTGGTAGCAGAAAGAACAGTCTATGACTTAGGTGACTGGAGTTTTGACAAGTTTTAGGTCCTTCCTCTGACACCACCTGGTATAGAGGTCCTGGATGGCAGGGAGCTCAGCCCCAGTGTCACAATCGTTAGAATAACTGGACCATATCCTCATTGGTTTTTCAGAGCATATACCCATGTGGATGATTGAAAGATGAACTGAGGTCCACACTTCAGGCCAGTGGTGGTGGTAATGCACCTTAAAGTTGGTTGCCAACCACCATATAAAGTCAGAAGAAGAAGCAAAAAGGAGGAGAGATTACTATAAACAAACTTGGTTTACCCTTTTATCTGTGGATTAATCAACATGCACGCTCGCCCGGTGTAGTCAGCATGTTATGGTCGGATGCCAAGCAGTTGCCATAGATGCTCTCAGTGGTGCAGCTGTAGAACTTTGAGGGTCTGAGGGCCCACGTCAAATCTTTTCAGACTCCAGAGGGAGCAGAGGCATTGTTGTGCCTTCTTCATGACTGTGTTGGTGTGCTTGGACCATGATAGTTCCTTACTGATGTGGACACAGAGGAACTTGAAGCTCTTGACCCGCTCCACTATAGCCCCGTCGATGTGAATGGGGGCGTGCTCGGCCCTCCTTTCCTGTGGTCCGCGATCAGCTCCGTTGTCTTGCTGACGTTGTCTCTGACCTCCTCCCTATAAGCTGTTTCATCGTCGTCTGTGATTTGGCCTACCACCGTCGTGTCGTTTGCAAACTTAATGATGGTGTTGCAGTCGTGCATGGGCATGCAGTCATGTATGAACAGGGAGTACAGGAGGACACTAAGCACGCACCCCTGAGGTGCCCTCGTGTTGAGGGTCAGCATTGTGGATGTGTTGTTGCCTACCCCCACCACCTGGAGGTGGCCCGTCAGGAAGTCCAGGATTCAGTTGCAGAGGGAGGTGTTCAGTCGCAGGATCCTTAGCTTAGTGATGAGCTTGGATGGCACTATGGTGTTGAACCGTGAACTGTAGTAATTGAACAGTATTCTCTCACAGGTTTTCTTTTTGTCCAGATGGGAAAGGGCAGTGTGGAGTGCAATAGAGATTGCGTCATCTGTGGATCTGTTTGGGCGGTATGCGAATTGGAGTGGCTCCAGGGTGTTTAGGATTATGGTGTTGATGTGAGCCATGACCAGCCTTTCAAAGCATTTCATGGCTCCAGATGTAAGTGCTACGGTGCGATAGTCATTTAGACAGGTTACCTTGGCGTTCTTGGGCACAGGGACTATGGTGGTCTGTTTGAAACATGTAGGTATTACAGACTAGGTCAGTGAGAGTTTGAAAATGTCTGTGAAGCGACTTGCCAGCTGGTCAGTGCATGCGCTGAGTACATGTCCTGGTAATCCGTCTGGCCCTGCGGCTCTCTGAATGTTTACCTGTTTAAAGGTCCTACTCACACAGTTGTCCGGAACAGCTGGTGCTCTCATGCATGGTTCAGTGTTGCTTGCCTCAAATTGAGCAGAGAAGGTATTTAGCTTATCTGGTATGCTATGGTGCTATCTGGTATGTTTATGGTTAGGTACACGTTGGAGCAATGACAGTTCTTTTTCGAGAATGCGCACCGCATCGATTATATGCAACGTAGGACACGCTAGATAAACTAGTAATATCATCAACCATGTGTAGTTATAACTGGTGATTATGATTGATTGGTTGTTTTTTATAAGATAAGTTGCTAGCTAGCATTAAACTTACCTTGGCTTCTTACTGCATTCGTATAACTCCTTGTGGAGTGCAATGAGAGGCAGGTGGTTCGAGCGTTGGACTAGTTAACCGTAAGGTTGCAAGATTGAATCCCTGAGCTGACAAGGCAAAAATCTGTCGTTCTGCCCCTGAACAAGGCAGTTACCCCACCGTTCCTAGGCCATCATTGAATTAAATAAAGTTGTAAAAAAAAAAAAATAGACAAAATTGTTATAAACTTGAAATCGGCCCTAATTAATCGGCCATTCCGATTAATCGGTCGACCTCTAGTACGTACTCGCCACTGTGGGGACGACATCGTCGATGCACTTATTAATGAAGCCGTTGACTGATGTGGTAAACTCCTCAATGCCATCGGATGAATCCTGGACCATATTCCAGTCTGTGCTAGCAAAACAGTCCTGTAGTTTAGCATCCAGGTCGCCAGGTCGCAATTGTAAATGAGATCTTGTTCTCAACTTGCCTACCTGGTTAAATACAGGTGAAATAAATCAAATCCGCTTCATCGGATCACTTCCGTAGTGAGTGCGTTACTGGTACTTCTTACTGTCTATGTTTAGATCTACAATGATTAGAAGACTTTTGAGCCACATGTAAATATATGAGAATTTGACTAATATGAGTCTTAAGTGAAAGTTCCTCACCTTCCATATCTTGTTTTAAATCTCATCACCACATCTCCTTTATCTTAATGAAGTACTGATGCTGTGACTAGAAGAAACCCATGTTGAATTTTTAATCAGGCACTTAAAAAGACAGATATTCTTGGTTCTCAGGTAGAGGACCCAGGCAGGGGGCTATATATATATCCACGGTGACCCACTTCAGACCCCTCTCCCTCAGGGCTCATTCATACAGGACACAGGTACTACTGTACCTCTGGATAAACCCTATGGAGGGTGGCATCCACTCTGTCTTAGATATACACTACTGTTCAAAAGTTTGGGGTCACTTAGAAATGTCCTTGTTTTTGAAAGAAAAGCACATTTATCAGAATTACAGTGTAGGGCCTCCCGGGTGGCGCTGTGGACTAAGGCACTGCATTGCAGTGCTAGCTGTGCCACCAGAGACTCTGGGTTCGAGCCCAGGCTCGATGGGGTGACGCTCAATTGGCCTAGCATCGTCCGGGTTAGGGAGGGTTTGGCCTATCCTGTGGCGGGCCGGGCGCAGTGCACGCTAACCAGGTCGCCGGGGGCATGGTGTTTCCTCCGACACATTGGTGCGGCTGGCTTCCGGGTTGGATGCGCGCTGTGTTAATAAGCTTTGCGGCTTGGTTGGGTTGTGTTTCGGAGGACGCATGGCTTTCGACCTTCGTTTCTCCCGAGCCCGTACGGGAGATGTAGCGATGAGAAAAATATAGTAATTACTAACAATTGGATACCACGAAATTGGGGAGAAAAAGGGGGTACAATTTCAAAAATACAGTGTAGACATTGGTAATTTTGTAAATGACTATTGTAGCTGGAAACAGCTGATTTTTTTAATGGAATATCTACATAGGCGTACAGAGGCTCATTATCAGCAACCATCACTCATGTGTTCAAATGGCACGTTGTGTTAGCAAATACAAGTTTATAATTTTAAAAGGCTAATTGATCATTTGCAATTATGTTAGCAAAGCTGAAAACTGTTGTTCTGGTTTAAAGAAGCAATAAAACTGGCCTTCTTTTGACTTTCACAGACACACACCTGACCGTTCTGTGTGTCTAGATTCCAGATGACTGAGGCAGCACTGGCCATGTCGGAACAGAAGAACCACAACCTGGGAGAGCTGCTGACCAGAGTGAAGACTGAGAAAGACGAGCAGAGAGAACGACAGAGCAGGGAGAGGAAGAAAGAACAGGAGGTATGAATGGAGGGGAGGTACTAGGAAGGGGGAAGGGGACGGCGAGACTGATGTACAGATGGTCTGGTTAAGATGTATGTGAGCATAACATTGTGGTGTGTGTGTTTGGTTCTGCAGGACAGTGCTCTGAGGGAGGGGAAGCTCCTCAGAGAGATTAACAGTATGTCAGAGACAAACGTACAGCTCAAGAATAAGGTATAAGTTGTGTGTGTGCGCTTGTGTGTATGAATATAATGTTTGTGTTTTTGATGCAGTACCTAAGCTGTTTACGGAGTCAGTCTCTCGTTGTGTGTGTGTGTGTGTGTGTGTGTTAGTTGGAGAAGATGGAGAGCAGGTGTAAGTCTCAGCAGGACCAGATTTTTGAGCTGAAGCAGGAGCTCACCAACAGCACAGCAGAGCTAAAGCTACGGCTAGCACAGGCAGAAGGTACACACACACACACACACACACACACACACACACACACACACACACACACACACACACACACACACACACACACACACACACACACACAGAGAGAGTATACTCAATATCTTCTCTCCCCCTCAGAGCGTTTGGAGATGGAGAAGAAGAGATCTAAACAGTCTCTGGAGGACATGAATAACCTTCGACAGAAAGAGGTAGAGAAGACAACCTGCTGTCTGACAATGTCTCTCACTAAATATACAACAGACTCTGTCTTTTTCCCTTTATTGAGTGTACATTGTGGGTTTGTGTGCGTGTAGGTGGACCATGTGAATCGTCACCTTGAGGAGAGTCAGAGGGCTCTACAGGACCGGATCCTCAAACTGGAGGGACAGAGGATACAGCTGGAGGAGGTCAGCTCTTTATATTGGATATTTTTGATAATGTATTGCCTTCAGTAAATCACAATTAAATTCCAATGACCATAATGTGGCACAAGATCCCTATAGATGACAGTACAGAGGTGAAACTGTGTCTTTCTGTCCTGAACTGTCTTGTTGGAGTTGATCAGGGACAAGGCAGCCTGTGTTAATGTATGCTTCTGCTCTGTTGGAGTTGATCAGGGCAAAGGCAGCCTGTATAACTGTGTTTTTCGTATTGTAGGAGTTGAGCAGGGCCAAGGCAGCCTGTGTTACAGAGAGAGCCCAGGCAGAGGAGGAACAGGGGAAGGTGCGGGTACAGGTTCGCCTGGAGGAGGTACTTTATACACCTGTTGTAGAACAACTCAATGTAATTTGTTAGAAACTGTGTTTGTTTGTCTGGGTCTCTGTGTATCAGTGTGTGTGCCTGAAATTTGGAAAAGCAATAACAATGTGAGGATTCAACTCTTTCTTCTCTATCCCCTCCTCTGTCTGAGCAGCAGCAGCGTGTGAGTGGGTTAGAGGAGAAGCTGCGTGGGTTGCGTCAGTCCCGTGATGAGTCCCAGAGCCACTGTTCCCAGCAGAAACAGACCATAGCTGAGCTGCAGGCTCGTAGTGGACAGCAGAGCATCGAGACAGACGGACTACGACGCAGGATAGAGGAGCTGCAGCAGGTCAGATTGGGAATGTGTCAGAGAGACCACTGGCACAAAACAACCAACTATACACACTGAAACAATACCTAGATCAAGTTCAGTGTACTTGTCTTACATTTGTCTGGGACAATTTGATGCTAATAAGTGATTTTTACTGATTTAACATAATCAGGTTGGTGAATTCTCAGCACTGAATGATGTTCATATGTGTAGGGGCAGAGACAACGTTGTGTGGGGGTTGTATGTTTACTGGGATGGTAATATTTGCACTTTGGTGTAATTAAATATAGAGAATTTGTCCCCCTCCAGGAGTTGTCTGGTAAGGACCAGGAGAAGGTTGCAGAGGTGAGTCGGGTCAGGGTGGAGCTACAGGAGCAGATGGGACACCTGCAGGCTGAGAGGACCGCACAGGGAGGACTGAAGGAGAAGATAGCTGCTCTGGAGAGAGAGATGAAAGGTATGCACACTCTCCTCTCCCTCCCATCTCCTCTCTTCATCCTATCTCTGTCCTCTTCTCTACATAAGCCCCATCTCACCCTTTCTCTTTTGCCTCTCACCTGTCCTCCCTCTTTGTTTTACAGTTGACATAATTGGTTGACACACTTGAAATAACCAGTATTTGTTCTATGTATGTCTTGTCTACCACAGTGCTGGCCAGTAACCACAGAGAGGCCACCCTGGACAAGGAGAGTGAGATATCATCTCTGTTTGAGAAGCTGAGACTGAGAGAGGCAGAGATCCAGAGGATGAGAGAGGACGAGGCCCAGAGAGCTAGCTTCCTCCAGAACGCTATACTCACATACGTACAGGGGTCACCGCTGCACTACAGTCCTAAGAAGTGACCTCTGACATCTAACCTTTGACCCTTCCCATCCTTATGGAGGGACTAAGTATAGGGGTCACCACTGGGGTTCTGCAGTCCCAAGAAATAACCTCTGACCCCTAACCCCTGTCCCATTTACCCCTACAACCTTGTGCCCATACACCCTCACAAAGTGGGATACTAAAGTGACCCAAACCTTTCTATTACACCCATACTCCATGTGTTCCTCTCCGGTCCTTCCCCCTCTGCCCTTTGGTCCCTCCAGCACAAAATATCAACAGCACAGATATTCACCTCTAGACATCTGCAGCTTCGGGTGTACAGTGCATTCGTAGAGTATTCAGACCCCTCGACTTTTTCCACATTTTGTTACGTTACAGCCTTATTCTAAAATTGATTAAATTGTTTTTCCCCCCTCATCAATCTACACACAATACCCCATAATGACAAAGCAAAAATAGGTTTAAAAAAATACAGAACTGAAATATCACATTTACGTAAGTATTCAGAACTTTTACTCTGTACTTTGTCAGCGATTACAGCCTCGAGTCTTCTTGGGTATGATGCTACACCTGTATTTGGGGAGTTTCTCCCATTTTTCTCTGCAGAACCTCTCAAGTTCTGTCAGATTGGATGGGGAGCGTCGCTGCACAGCTATTTTCAGGTCTCCAGAGATGTTCAATCGGGTTCAAAACCAGGCTCTGGCTGGGCCACTCAAGGACATTGAGAGTCTTGTCCCAAAGCCACTCTTGGGTGTATGTTTAGGGTTGATGTCCTGTTGAAAGGTGAACCTTCGCTCTAGTCTCAGGTCTCTGTACTTTGCTCTGTTCATCTTCCCCTCGATCCTGACTAGTCTCCCAGTCCCTGCCTCTGAAAAACATCCCCACATGATGCTGCCACCACCATACTTCACTGTAGGGATGGTGCCAGGTTTCCTCCAGACATGACGATTGGCATTCAGGCCAAAGCGTTCAATCTTGGTTTCATCAGACCAGAGAATCTTCTTTCTCATGGTCTGAGAGTCTTTAGGTGCCTTTTGGCAAACTCCAAGTGGGCTGTCATGTGTCTTTTTACTGAGGAGTGGCTTCCGTCTGGCCACTCTACCATAACGGTCTGATTGGTGAAGTGCTGCAGAGATGGGAGAACCTTCCAGAAGGACAACCATCTCCACAGAGGAACTCTAGAGCTCTGTCAGAGTGACCATCGGGTTCTTGGTCACCTCCCTGACCAAGGCCGTTCTTCCCCAATTGCTCAGTTTGGCCGGGCGGCTATCTCTAGGAAGAGTCTCGGTTCTTCCATTTAAGAATGATGGAGGCCACTGTGTTCTTGGGAACCTTCAGTGCTGCAGAAATGTGTTGGTACCCTTCCCCGGATCTGTGCCTTGACACAATCCTGTCTCAGAGCTCTACAGACAATTCCTTCGTCCTCATGGCTTGGTTTTTGCTCTGACATGCACTGTCAACTGTGGGACCTTATATAGATAGGTGTTTGCCTTTCCAAATCATGTTGAATGAATTTAATTTACCACAGGTGGACTCCAATTAAGTTGTAGAAACGTCTCAAGGATGATCAATGGAAACAGGATGCACCTGAGCTAAATTCCGAGTCACATAGCAAAGGGTCTGAATACTTATGTAAATATGGTACTTCTGTTTTTTTTATTTTTATAATACATTTGCAAAAAAATTAATAATAATGAACTGTTTTTTCTTTGTCGTTATGGGGTGTTTTGTGTAGATTGATGAGGGGGGGAAACTATTTCATCCATTTTAGAATAAGGATGTGACCTAACAAAATGTTGAACAAGTCAAGGGGTCTGAATACATTCTGCATGCACTGTAGTTTCTCTCAGACTCAGTCCCAGTCAGGGATAGTAATAAACTGTTGTGTTCACAAGCTACTTACACCAGGTTTTAAGATGTGCTCATCGATATCAATGACTGACAGTTATTACATGTCACAATTCTTGAAGCTTTTATGGTTGTACAAATCAGCAAATCAAGTGCAATTGAATGGTGTGTGATTAGAGCTGTGACAGTCATAAAATTTTGTCAGATGGTTATTGTAATGCAAAAGACTGCCTGTCCCACTGGTAATTTACCATTAATTAACATAAACACTTTTAGCATCTCCAGGCGTACCTTTGGAACATCAACATTTTAAAAAGTCTAAGTCAATTTACTATACACCATCAGAATAAATCCATTTATTTATTTTAGTTAGGTCAAAAGAAAATGTATTTCAGAAGAACAAAATATGAGTTGGCCTACTGTAAATTATGTTATATTTTTCCCATTACAGAGCGACTACGCATATGAAGTGACTATGTTGAGCGAGAATGTGATCTTTTGAAACAACAGGTCTTTACTATGTAAAATTACTTTTGAATTTAGAATGGCCCGTTATCCAATGGACATAAAGAGGAGCAGGGGGAAAAATCCGTCATCTGTATGCACTGGAATAGCGAATGAAGGCCACACGCTTTCTCGCCAGTCCGTTTTGTAATCTACTTGGGTTTTATAGCAGAGAATGTGCTTAATATGAGAAGCTGAGAAATGAATATAACAACACTTATTTCACTCCATGCATCAACCAGTGTTTGAGAAGCATGCTCTCACTGCCCTGTTAGGTGATATTCTGCCCAAACGCTTTATGCCATGGGCTCTCCAACCTTGTTCCTGCAGCTACCCAGTGCTTCATTTGGGAAACCAAGTGAAATCTGTTCGGGAACATCGATAATAACATGTTTTCGTAACAAATCGTAATTGTATTTTTTTTTTCGGGTTTGGGCTCATAAGCCTATGCAAATGCATAAGCTCTAAAATGTGTATGGGTGTATTAAATGAATCATCACCTTTTGAAGTCACTGTCCATTTCATTGTGTTAGGCTTTGAAAATACAAACACTTACTGTTTCAACCTGCTGTTGAACTTCTTTCTTCAAAGGCCTACTGTTTTGTTGTTTGATTGCATTTGCGTTGATGTCAGAGTGTTTAGGGGAACAGTAGAGCCCTGAGTACCAGGCCATTAGTGACCTGATGGTAGTGTTATGTCCAGAGTACATAAAAGGAGATTACCATAACTCAACCTTCACATGGAATTTTACTGAGGTCTTGACTCATGACTGCAGTTGTGGCAGTAATATGGTCACCACAACAGCCCTATGTGTGATGTACATTTTTCTGTCTGTTTATATGGTTTTTGCACTGCAGTTTTGGGATTGGTACTGTGATTTTTTTTTATCAATAAAAAATGGTTTTTGTTAAGTTTAGGCTAAATTGTTTAGTCATAAATCAACAAGATTCCATATTTTTAATCAATGGTTGTCAAACATTGGAGAAAAGACAAACCCCTTAAAAGTACAGCTTTTGATATTGTCAGAAAGAGTGGGGTTTCCCCAATTTACACAAGCTGGCAATGTGTAAACACACAACAAAAGAGCATGTTTCAGATGCTTTTACTTTCAGATGCTTTTGCTTTTAGTGCCTCTGGCATTCTAGTCTACAAGGGTTCAGGCAAGAGGGTGGTTAAAGACACCGACCACCTGTATGTAGTCTCTTGCGGCGGTGTGGCCTCACTGGCAGAGTTCGTAACTCTCCTGACGGAGCGAGAAACACAGTGTAAGTGGGCGAGTAGGCACTCTGTGTCTTCCAAACTGCTCCACTTGAGTGAGGTCCAGCCTGCAGGTAGTGCAGCCTTCCACAGTGCCGCTGTCCATGGTGCTGAAGTGAGCGCACCTTTCTCCTGTGCTGATGTGGTTGTTCTGTCCATGGTGCGACACTAGGAATCCTTCAGCCACACCTATGCCCATGCCTCTCATGGTGCCACAGATATCGTTATGGATTTACATCATCTGCCTTGTCATGGAGGAGAGTTACCTATCTAATAAAACACAGAGGGTTTTCTATAATGGAAGCCTCTAATGCAAATTCGGTTGAGTGTGGTGTACCGCAGGGCAGCCGGCTTAGACCATTACTGTTTTCTGTTTTTACTAATGACCTTCCAATGACCTTGAATAAGCCTGTGTGTCTATGTACGCTGACGACTTAATTGTATACACGTCAGCTTCGACAGTACAAAATATAACTGGCACCCTTAACATAGAGCTCCAGTTTAAAAATAGTTAACTAGCAATAGGCTGCTACTAAATATCTCAAACTAAAAGCATTGTTTTTGGAACAAATCACTCAACCCTAGATAGCAAGTTATCATGGTCAAAACATACACAGTGTACAAAACATAAGGAATACCTTCCTAATATTGAATTTCACTTCATTTTTGCCCTCAGAACACCCTCAATTCGTCAGGTCATGGACTGTGCAAGGGGTTGAAAGCAACTCACAAGGATGCTGGCCCATGTTGACTCCAATGCTTACCACAGTTGTGTCAAGTGGCTGGATATCTTTTGGGTGGTGGACCATTCTTGATACATACGGGAAACTTTTGAGCATGAAAAACATTACAGTTCTTGACACGCTCAAACCAATACGCAAGGCACCTACTAACATACCCCATTCAAAGGCACTTACATTTTTTGTCTTGCCCATTCACGCCCTTTGAATGGCACACATACACAATCTATCTCTCAACTGTCTCAAGGCTTGGAAATCTCCTCCAAATCAAATGTTATTAGTCACGTGTCAATGTGCGGGGGCACCGGTTAGTTGAGGTAATATGTTAGTTGAGGCATTGATGCAACCAGTCAGCCATGCTCTCGATAGTGCAGCTGTAGAACCTTTTGAGGATCTGAGGACCTATGCCAAATCTTTTCAGTCTCCTGAGGGGGAATAGGTTTTGTCGTGCCCTCTTCACGACTGTCTTGGTGTGCTTAGACCATGTTACTTTTTTGGTGATGTAGACGCCAAGGATCTTGAAGCTCTCAACCTGCTCCACTGCGACCCCGTCGATGAGAATGGGGGCGTGCTCAGTCCTCTTTTTCCTGTAGTCCACAATCATCTACATGGATTAAAGTGAATTTAACAAGTGACATCAATAAGGAATATACAGTTTAAGTCGTAAGTTTACATACACTTAGTTTGTAGTCATGAAAACTTGTTTTTCAACCACTCCACAAATTTCTTGTTAACAAACTATAGTTTGGGCAAGTCGGGTAGGACATCTACTTTGTGCATGACACAAGTAGTTTTTCCAACAATTGTTTACAGACAGATTATTTCACTTATAATTCACAATCACAATTCCAGTGGGTCTGAAGTTTACATACACCAAGTTGATTGTGCCTTTAAATAACTTGGAAAATTCCAGAAAATTATGGCATGGCTTTAGAAGCTTCTGATAGGCTAATTGACATAATTTGAATTAATTGGAGGTGTACCTGTGGATGTATTTCTAGGCCTACCTTCAAACTCGGTGCCTCTTTGCTTGACATCATGGGAAAATCTAAAGAAATCAGCCAAGACCTCAGAAAAAAAATGTAGACCTGGTTCATCCTTGGGAGCAATTTCCAAACGCCTGAAGGTACCACGTTCATCTGTACAAACAATAGTATGCAAGTATAAACACCATGGGACCACGCAGCCGTCATACCACTCAGGAAGGAGACGCTGTCTCCTAGTGTCAGTCGTGTGTATAGGTGGCGGTGAAGTCAGGCGCAGGAGAATCGAACTTAGTGGAATGGAGTTGTTTATTAACTTGAAGAAAAAAACAACTCCAAAACCATGAATACAATAAAACAAAGTGGATACGAGGACCCGTCGCGCACCAATACAAACAACACGAATACTGAACAACAAACAATCTCTGACAAAGACATGAGGGGAAACAGAGGGTTAAAATACACAACAGGTAATGAATGGGATTGAAACCAGGTGTGTAGGAAGTCAAGACAAAACCAATGGGAAATGAAAAATGGATCAATGATGGCTAGAAGACCGGTGATGTCGACCGCCGAGCACCGCCCGAACAAGGAGAGGCATCAACTTCGGCAGAAGTCGTGACACCTAGAGATGAACGTACTTTGGTGCGAGGCGCAGGGCGATCCGGATGGAGATGGTGGAATTCTCGCAGCAGGGAAGGATCTAACACATCCTCCACCGGAAGCCAGGATCTCTCCTCTGGACCGTACTCCTCCCAGTCCACGAGGTACTGAAGGCCCCTCGCCCGACGTCTTGAATCCAAGATGGATCGAACGGAGTACGCCGGGACCCCCTCGATGTCCAGAGCGGGCGGAGGAACATCGCGCACTTCAGCCTCCTGGAGCCAGCCACCACCGACCTGAGGAGAGACACATGGAACGAGGGGGAATATGGTATTTGGTGAGTAGCTGTAACCTATAACATACCCTGTTCACTCTCCTCAGGACTTTAAACGGCCCCACAAACCGCGGACCCAGGGGCAGGTTTGGGTCGAGAGCCAGACCCTGTCCCCTGGTGCGAACACCGGGGCCTCACTGCGGTGACGGTCTGCGACAACTTTCTGGCGCAGTATGGCACGCTGTAGGTGGACGTGGGTGGCCTCCCAGGTTTCCTCCGCGCACCGGAACCAATTGTCCACCGCGGGAGCCTCGGTCTGACTGATGCCAAGGAGCCAGAATCGTCTGATACCCTAATACACATTGAAAGGGAGAAAGGTTAATGGAGGAGTGGCGGAGCGAATTCTGGGCCATCTCTGACCAGGACACGAACTTTGCCCACTCCCCTGGCCGGTCCTGGCAATAAGACCGCAGAAACCTACCCACATCCTGGTTAACTCTCTCCACTTGCCCATTACTCTCGGTGTGAAAACCTGAGGTAAGGCTGACCGAGACCCCCAGACATTCCATGAATGCCTTCCAGACCCTTGATGTGAACTGGGGACCCCGATCAGACACTATATCCTCAGGCACCCCATAGTGCCAGAAGACGTGTGTTAACAGGGCCTCCGCAGTTCGTAAGGCCGTAGGGAGACCGGGCAAAGGGAGGAGACGACAGGACTTAGAAAAATGATCCACAACGACCAGGATCGTGTTGTTACCCTGTGAAGGTGGAAGATCAGTTAAGAAATCCACCAACAGGCGCGACCACAGCCGTTGTGGAACGGGTAAGGGTTGTAACTTACCTCTGGGCAGGTGTTTAGGAGCCTTGCACTGGGCGCACACTGAGCAGGAGGAAACATAAACCCTCACGTCCTTAGCTAAAGTGGGCCATCAGTACCTCCCTTCAAGACAGCGCACCGTCCGACCTATCCCAGGATGACCAGAGGAGGGTGACGTGTGAGCTCAATAGATCAGTCAGTCGCGGACAGCAGACGGAACGTACAGACGCCCAGCTGGACACTGAGGGGGAGAGGGCTCTGCACGTGATGCCCGTTCAATGTCCGCGTCCAGCTCCCACAATACCGGCGCCACCAAACAAGAGGCTGGGAGTATGGGAGTGGGATCCATGGACCGCTCCTTTGTGTCAAACAGCCGGGACAGTGCGTCTGCCTTAACGTTCTGGGAGCCTGGTCTGTAAGAGAGGGTAAACACAAAACGGGTGAAAAACATGGCCCAACTTGCCAGGCGAGGATTCAGTCTCCTCGCCTCCGGGATGTACTCCAGATTGCGATGGTCAGTCCAGATGAGAAAAGGGTGTTTATCCCCCACAAGCCAATGTCTCCACACCTTCAAAGCCTTGACGACAGCCAACAGCTCCCGGTCCCCCACATCATAGTTTCGAGGTAATGGGAGCAGCAACCTGACCAAAACCCCGGATAAACCTCCGGTAGTAGTTTGCAAACCCTAAGAATCGCTGCACCTCCTATACGGTGGTGGGAGTCGGCCAATTACGCATGGCTGTAATGCGGTCACCCTCCATCTCCAATTCTGACTTGGAAATCTGATGCCCTAGGAAGGAGACGGACTGTTAGAAGAACAGGCATTTCTCAGCCTTGACGTACAGGTCAT
This sequence comes from Oncorhynchus keta, assembly GCF_023373465.1. Taxonomy (NCBI): domain Eukaryota; kingdom Metazoa; phylum Chordata; class Actinopteri; order Salmoniformes; family Salmonidae; genus Oncorhynchus; species Oncorhynchus keta. Next base: position 28,002,984 of record NC_068444.1, on the reverse strand, counting down.
GTTCCAACAGGCGACCAAGCACTCTGCGCACCAGAGACGCATGCTTGGCGCGAGTAGCGGAGTATATCAGAATGTCATCGATATACACCACTACACCCTACCCGTGCAGGTCTCTGAAAATCTTGTCTATAAAGGATTGGAAGACTGATAGAGCATTCATCAACCCATACGGCATGACGAGGTACTCATAATGCCCTGAAGTGGTACTAAATGCCGTCTTCCACTCGTCTCCCTTCCGGATACGCACCAGGTTGTACGCACTCCTGAGATCCAGTTAAGTGAAGAAGCTTGCCCCGTGCATTGACTCAATCGCTGTAGCGATAAGAGCGATAAGAGGTAACTGTACCTACCGTGATTTGATTGAGACCTCGATAATCAATTCACGGGTGCAAAACTCCATCCATCTTCTTCACAAAAAAGAAACCTGAGGAGACGGGTGAAATGGAGGGCCGAATATACCCCTGACGCAGGGATTCAGAGACATATGTCTCCATAGCCACCGTCGCCGCTTGCGACAGGGGATACACGTGACTCCTGGGAAGTGCAGCGTCTACCAGGAGATTTATTGCACAATCCCCCCCATCGATGGGATGGTAATTGAGTCGCCTTCTTTTTATAGAAAGCGAGAGCCAAATCGGCATATTCCAAGGGAATGCGCACGGTGGAGACCTGGTCTGGACTTCCCACCGTAGTAGCACCAACAGAAACCCGTAAACACCTACCTGAGCACTCTCGCCACCACGTCTTGAGAGCCCTCTGTGGCCAAGAAACAGTGGGGTTATGACAAGCTAACCAGGGTAGGCCCAGCACCACGGGATACGCGGGAGAATCAATAAGAAAAAGACTAATCTTTTCCCTGTGACCCACCTGCGTTACCGGGGGAAATGGGGGGAGTGAACGGAGAAAGGTACATCTACAGGAACAATGGGGATCCCTAAACTATGAGCTAATACTTTATTAATAAAATTCCCAGCCTCGCCTGAATCTACTAGCGCCTAATGCTGGGAACGCGGGGAAAGTTCAGGAAAAGTGACAGAGACAAACATATGTGCAATAGAGGGCTCTGGGTGAGAATGGTGTCTACTCACCTGGGGTGATGCCAGAGTGCCCTGCCTGCTACCTCGATTCCCAGAGGAACCAACCCAGCACCGACCAGCAGTGTGACCTCTGCGACCACATATGGTGCACGAGCGGGAACCCCCTCCGGTCTCCCTGCGCACTGCCCCTCCCAGCTCCATGGGTATCGGAGAGGGTGTGCTGGAGGATGGAACAACCAGACCCCGATCTGGACGTCCGAAAGTAGCCAACAGGTTGTCCAGCCGGATGGACAGGTCCACCAGCTGGTCGAAGGTGAGGGTGGTGTCTCTGCAGGCCAGCTCTCGACGGACGTCCTCGCGTAGACTACAGCGGTAATGGTCGATCAGGGCCCTGTTGCTCCATCCAGCGCCGGCAGGCAGAGTGCTAAACTCCCGCGCAAACTCCTGGGCGCTCCTCGTCTCCTGCCTCAGATGGTAGAGGCGCTCACCCGCCGCTCTGCCTTCTGGTGGGTGGTCGAATACTGCCCGGAAACAGAGGATGAACTCCTCAAATGGTCCAACGCCGCATCTCCCCCTCTATACACAGCGCTGGCCCACTCCAGGGCTTTCCCGGTGAGGCACGAGACGAGAGCGAAACTCTTCTCACGGTCCGATGGAGCTGGGTGGACCGTGGCCAGGTACAGGCTTAGTTTGAGGAGGAAACCCTGGCAGCCGGGAGCAGCATCTCCGTCGTACCCCTGTGGCATGGATAGATGGATCCTGCTGGGTTCAGGCGGGAAAGGGGCGCTCAGGGGAGACCCCGGTTGTGCTGGTGGAGGAGCTGGAAAAACTCCCTGTGTCTCCCAGCGGTCCATATTCTGGACAACGCGATCCATTGCGGCGCTCAGATTGTAAATCATCTCCATATGTTCCATGACGCACTCCTCCACCTCCATGGCAGGGGTACCTTCTCCTGCTGACTTCATGTTGGGTCAGAGATTCTGTCAGAGTTGTGTGTATAGGTGGCAGGGATGTCAGGCGCAGGAGAATCAAACTTAGTGGAATGGAGTTGTTTATTAACTTGAAGAAAAAAACAACTCCAAAACCATGAATACAATAAAACAAAGTGGGTACGAGGACCCGTCGCGCACCAATACAAACAACACGAATACTGAAAAACAAACAATCTCTGATAAAGACATGAGGGGAAACAGAGGGTTAAAATACACAACAGGTAATGAATGGGATTGAAACCAGGTGTGTAGGAAGACAAGACAAAACCAATGGAAAATGAAAAAATGGATCAATGATGGCTAGAAGACCGGTGACGTCGACCGCCGAGCACCGCCCGAACAAGGAGAGGCATCGACTTCGGCAGAAGTCGTGACACATAGAGATGAACGTACTTTGGTGCGACAAGTGCAAATCAATCCCAAAACAACAGCAAAGGACCTTGTGAAGATGCTGGAGAAAACAGGTACAAAAGTATCTATAACCACAGCAAAACGAGTCCTAAATCGACATAACCTGAATGGCCGCTCAGCAAAGAAGAAGCCACTGCTCCAAAACCACCATAAAAAAGCCAGACTATGGTTTGCAACTTCACATGGTGACAAAAATTGTAATTTTTGGAGAAATGTCCTCTGGTCTGAAGAAACAAAAATAGAACAGTTTGCCATAATGACCATCGTTATGTTTGGAGGAAAAAGGGGGAGGCTTGCAAGCCGAACAACACCATCCCAACCGTGAAGCACGGGGGTGGCAGCATCATGTTGTGGGGGTGCTTTGCTGCAGGAGGGACTGGTGCACTTCACAAAATAGATGGCATCATGAGGCAGCAAAAGTATGTACATATATTGAAGCAACATCTCAAGACATCAGTCAGGAAGTTAAAACTTGGTCACAAATGGGTCTTCCAAATGGACAATGACCCCAAGCATACTTCATAAGTTGTGGCAAAATGGCTTAAGGACAACAAAGTCAAGTTATTGGGGTGGCCATCACAAAGCCCTGACCTCAATCCCATGTAAAATGTGTGGGCAGAACTGAAAAAGCGTGTGCGAGCAAGGAGGCCTACAAACCTGACTCAGTTACCCCAGCTCTGTCAGGAGGAATGGGCCAAAATTCATCCAACTTATTGTGGGAAGCTTGTGGAAGGCTACCCAAAACGTTTGACCCAAGTTAAACAATTTAAATGCAATGCTACCAAATACTAATTGAGTGTATGTAAACTTCTGACTCACTGGAAATGTGACGAAAGAAATTAAAGCTGAAATAAATAATTCTCTCTACTATTATTCTGACATTTCACATTGTTAAAATAAAGTGGTGATCCTAACTGATCTAAGACAGGATTAAATGTCAGGAATTGTGAAAAACTTAGTTTAAATGTATTTAGCTAAGGTGTATGTAAACCTCCGACTTCAACTGTAGCTTTCACCTGGTCAGTCTGTGTCATGGAAAGAGCAGGTGTTCCTAATGTTTTATACACTCAGTGTCACTTATGTGTATGAAAGTAGTAAAAAGTTAATGTGGATAATTCTGAATGAGTCGTGAATAATGATGACTGAGGAGGTTAGACTCACAATTATCATAACCCTCCTCACCCCAATATAAATGCCCTCTCCCCTGTCATTGTAATGGTGAGAGATTAGCATGTCTTGGGGGTATGATATTTGTGCATCTGTAACTTTCTCACTCATCATTATTCACAATTCCTTCAGGATTATCTGCAATCGTGGTAGCATCCACATTAATGTAGAAGTGTTTAGAAACCTGTGTTCTTGTTTACAGTAAAAGGGACTCAAATGGCACAATACGTTATTTACCATTCATTTCTATTGGGCACAAAATAATGTGAAACACAACCAAAACAAACAGCAAATGCATCCAACAAATGTGTAGAGTCACATGCTTGATGTAGTCATTGTGTGCTATGAATGTGGGACCAAAGGTAATGTGTCAATACTTTTGGGCCCCTAAGATGGGGGGACTATGTACAAAAAGTGCTGTAATTTGTAAATGGTTCACCCAATATGGATGTAAATACCCTCAAAGTAATTCTGACACTCTACATTTTAACCTCATAGTCATTGTAGAATTTATACCCCAATACTTTTGGAGCTCAATGTAGACTCAATGTTTTCTAAAATGGGAAGAGGTCTGTCCATGATACGGTGTTGCTCTGCTTTCTTCAGACAGGTCCTACAGAACCTAGTTTTGTCTCACCTGGACTACTTCCCAGTTGTGTGGTCCTATGCGACAAAGAAGGTCATTCCAGTTGGTCCAGAACAGAGCAGCACGAATTGTACTTAGATGTACACAGAGGGTGAATTTCAGTGGTATGCATGTATATCTCCCTACTGGTCTTTGTGCAAGGTGTTGATGGGTTAAAAGTTCCGAACTGTCTTTTCAAGCAGTCAGGCACACAGTTCGGACACTCATCGGTACAACACAAGACATGTAACCAGAGGTCTCTTCACAGTCTCCAGGTCCAGAACAGAGGCTGGGAAACGCACAGTATTAAATAGAGCCATGACTACATGGAACTCTCTGCCACCCCAGGCAACTCAAGCTAGCAATAAAACCAGATTCAAAAAACCATTATGGGACCAGGGGACTGTAAAGAGACACAGACATGTTTATATATTTTGTACTGTATTTTGCTTTGTATTATGTATTGTGTTATGTAGTGTTATGTATATTATGTATTTTATTTGTTGTCTTTTGTTTGGACCCCAGGAAGGCAGCGGCTAATTGGGAATACAAAGAAATACTAAGAGAAAGCAGTAAATACAGTTCGGATGGTCACTGGCCCTTTAAATACCCTCGGTCTTTTCCGTTGTTTTCTGGCGCCACTCTTCATCGACCCCCTTTCACTGCGGCTCAAAAGCTGAGCGGACTGGCCCGCTTCTCATACAAATTACAGCTACCTTTCATTGTGAAATATATATTTTTTAAAACACTTGTGTCGGCTTTGTGACACCGCCTGCTCCTTCGCAAATGCAAGCAATTAAATGCGTGGTGGTCGGCGACGGGTAAGAATCTCAATCTCAATGTAGAGATGTTTTTCTCATCCTTTCTGTGTGTGTGATCAGTGATGCGGTCATGGATGGGAGATGCAGTGTGTAGGAAAAGGGGCTGGGGCTCTCTGTTATATGGGAAGTCTTCTTTCTAAGCATTCACTTGGAAATGCACAGCTAGGTTATAAAAATAAAAAAATAAAAAATTCCGTTCATTTGTGGAATGTTTGTAATATTATACCGGGATGTGGGATGTGTAAAATGTACACTTTTGTATTTTTACGCTGAGAAAACGCCCAGGCTGTAGCGATGCTAAGGGGAAACACCTACTCGCATCGTAGGCCGTCGGAATTAGACTTCATCATTGACGATGCGGGCTAAGGAATCTCTAGGCGTTGTTTTATAAGAATCTTAATTTACAGCGTTTTAAAAAAAACATTTGTGATAATATAAATCATCTATACCGTTATAGTTTTGGCTGCCTTCATGCACGATCCATAATTAACTACCACGCATAATAAATGTATTTACAGTATTTGGGGGTTTGGTATGAAAAACAGCTGAGTAGGCCTATGTAGTTATTTTACTATAGAAAGAATTGATCTGATCCTATATCTGAGTTTTTCTGTACTAGGCTAAATGTTGACATCTACAGTGCCCTACTCATGCCACATCCCTTTTGGATGATTTCTGATGACACATCAGTGCATTAGCATAATGTGTTAAAATTGCATCTGCTAATCAGTCATTCCCAGAGCAACCAAGAGACCTTTAGTGGCCTGCGATCACAATTTTTTTTTTTTTTCATTACCCCTCCCTCTTCCCCTCTCTTCCTATTCACACACACACATTCTAACACACACCATTCATCCCCTACCCTGCCATGCCACCATCAATCTGTTCATATCATTTTGACATGCAGGATACACATAATCATAGACACACACACACGCATCACTGTCACCAACCCTTCCTGTATTGTGTGTTTGTCGATAACAGGGATGGGGGCAGTAGGGCGTGAGGGTGGTAGTATGTCCCCCAGGCAAAGTTAATGTAGGCCAGTGTCTGTGTGACACTTAAACTGAAAGAGAGAGAAGGGCAGAACCACACACACACGCTGAGTATCAGCCTACCTAACTCAGCAGCATTTTTTTTGTCTCGTTATTGGACTTGTGTTTTTCTATAGCAGTGAGTAAGAACCAAATATCTCTCTCTCAGGGCCGTGGGTAAGACCTGTCTGCTGATCAGCTACACCACCAATGCCTTCCCCGGAGAGTACATACCCACTGTGTGAGTACACACACACACACACACACACACACACATACACACACACATAGATGTGAGTGAGTGAGTGAGTGAGTGAGTGAGTGAGTGAGTGAGTGAGTGAGTGAGTGAGTGAGTGAGTGAGTGAGTGAGTGAATGTATGTCTGCTTTCCTCTATGTAGTGTTTGTGTTTCTGACGAGTATACTTTACATAGAGCGGGCATTCAGAGATAAAGATATTCCCCCTATCTGTCTCACTAGCTTTGACAACTACTCTGCCAATGTGATGGTAGATGGGAAACCAGTGAATCTGGGTCTATGGGATACAGCAGGACAGGAAGACTACGACAGACTCAGACCACTGTCCTATCCACAGACGGTAAAACACACACACACACACACACACACACACACACACACACACACACACACACACACACACACACACACACACACACACACACACCCATTACATTTCTGTGAAGGATTGATTTGCAATCTACCATTCCGCAGCAGAGCTTTTCTTCCAGTCTGTCCCATGTGGAGTCAGGTGATTCCGTGGTTGGTTGATCTCAGTGGTTTCACCCTAAGGTCTGTCTCTCTATGGTTCTCCCCAGGATGTGTTCTTGATATGCTTCTCCTTGGTCAGCCCGGCCTCCTTTGAGAACGTCCGAGCTAAGGTCAGTACTGAACCTTCCTGCTCACAGACACAGGAACAAGGGACCTGCCGAGCCTGACCTAAAGAAGCACATCTATAGCTCTCCCTGGTTCATGTTCTGTAGCTACAGTCCTGCATATAGAGAGAGAGAGTTTGGTCATTGTGGTTTCAACCCAAAAGCATTACAATGCTCTTAGATGACATCACACACCTTTCTGTTTGTCAAACTCTCTCTCTCTCTATGACTGTGGTTCAAAATGAAGATTCACTAATTGGGATGTTGTGTTTTTAAAGAATAGGTGAGGTTATTTCAGCAGTGCCTAATTGTGTTCTATTTTATTATACTATTCTGCTCTACTCTAGCCATAATAGTCCTATAATCCATCTATGGCCCTACAGACTAGATTAGAGGTTTTATTTCAATAGCTCTGTTCTACCCAGCCTTGCTCTCCATCTTTGACTTTTGATCTAATGACCTTTACCCTCTGTCTCAGTGGTACCCTGAAGTGAGACACCACTGCCCCAACACCCCAATCATCCTGGTGGGCACCAAGCTGGATCTGAGAGATGACAAGGACACCATCGAAAGGCTGAGGGACAAGAAGCTGTCCCCCATCACCTACCCCCAGGGTCTGGCCATGGCACGGGAGATAGGTCAGTCTGTGTGGGTGTCTGCCCATCTATGCCCACATTGGGAAGAGCCATTGATGGTGGTCTTGGCAGATTTGGATTCTGTTGTTAATACGCTATGCAAGTGACGTGTGGTTTTCCAGGAAGTAGCCTTGTATTTTAAAAAAACAACTTTTGTAGGCTTTTTGAATGGTCTTCAGGGCAAAAACTTAATAAAAGGCATCTGGTAGAAGTAAATTCATCAACAAACATAAATATAATTTGATGTATATATCTTAAATTACCGTGTTTTCACAAATGTCATGATATAATCGTGAAGCCCGTTCAAGAGATTAGGGGACATGATACGGAAGTACAGCGGAAGGGGCGGTTACTTTCTCAGGGTTTTGCTCTAAGCAGGAAGTGACCCGCTGTGTGAGATGATGTCAGATTGCCGAGTCTGGGATAGTGCGAGATTGTCAATTAAGCCCTTTATCTTCTTACCCAGATGTTTTTTTGTTCTATGTTTATAGATGTGAAATAAGCGTGTTGTTGTTTGTGTGTGGTGGTCAGGTGCTGTGAAGTACCTGGAGTGCTCTGCCCTGACCCAGCGAGGGTTGAAGACTGTGTTTGACGAGGCCATCCGCGCCGTGCTCTGCCCCCCACCCGTCAAGAAGAGGGGCAAGAGGTGCACCGTGTTCTGAGGGCTCTCATTGGTCCAGGAGAAACAGCCAATATGGCGGCCATTGTCTGGTACTACTAAAACATCACCATAATGACCACTACTTCTCTCCGGGACGAATCTTGACTTGAGACACCACGTAACGGCAATTTAACTGATGTTTGTGTAAATAACGCATTCATGTCAATGGAATATTTGATCTTAAGTTAGGATTTGGCCCGAAGAGAAAGAGAATTACTGGACTTTTTTTTTTTTACAGTGGGAAAACGATTTGATCTGGTGTAAAGATATGCGTCGTCAAGTTTCCATTTGTCTGTTTTCCACAGAGGAAAGTACTCCTCTGTGGACAGTTAAAGTGTCTACTCTCACTCATACAACCCTCCTCCGTCTCAGTCTTGTTTGCTTGAGTTGATACAGCACTCAAAACAGCCTGTACTGTGAATATGTGGCTCTGGTTTGAAGTTGCCCTTAGTTACAGATCTAGGATCAGCGTGCCCACCTCAAATCCTAACCTTCACCATTACGGGGAGAAAAAAACACAAAACTGACCTTAGATCAGTGTTTAGGGTCAATTTCACCCTACTCTGTGAAGTGAATAATGTGATAAACAGACAAGCATGCCAAAAGTGGGGGCTGTACAACCTTGCTGCCTGAGTAATGCCTCTGATGGAGGTGCCTGCATGGGTCTAAACAATCTGTCTTCATTTTCCCAACGTCCTTTGTAAATGTTCATTTGCGCGTGTGGGTGTGTGTGTGGGAGTGTGTGTGTGTGTGTTCGCATGTCACTGTATGTGTGAGAGAGTAAAGTTTCAAGCAGTGTCAAGTTTTTGGTACTATTTCGTATTGTAGTGATACACAAGACTTTGCAACAAACTGTTGACTCAAAAAAAGAAAAGGGAAATGGACGATCACAATCGTGGTCTGTTTTATGTGTTAACCAAACTAAGTCTAGTAATGTTTAAAAATAAAAAATAAAAAAAACCTTTGGAGGAGGAATTCATTATGGATATATCTATTTATTATGTACCTGAATATTTAACTCTTTAATTCCAGACAATTCAAAATAAAAGGATAATAGTAACTCACTTTGACTCTAGGAGGTATCATATTGCAAACATATATAATTAATTAACCAGTGCATTTCTGTGGTGGTTGTGGACCTGCAGTATAACTGTATGTCCCACTCTGGTGGTGAGATACAGAACTGCAGTCTTCTCTGTCATGACGTTATTGGTTGGCATAGCAACTGTGGTTGAATAATGTGTCTCTGAGCCTGTCCAAGGTGTCAAAACTGGCTTTGGGTAGAAGTTTTCCTCAGGCGCAGATCTAGGATCAGCTTACCACTACTCAATCCTAACCTTAACCATTAGGGGGGATTTGCAAAACTGGTCTTAGATCAGTGTCTCGGGGTAACTTCATCCTATTCCTCAATACTGTAGATCAGAATTCTGAAAAGCTACTAAAACTACTACTGCATGGATATGAACTGGTGATTTGACCCCATTGTTATTAAGAAGAAAGCTTTTTTTAATGCACTGGCAATGTACTGTAAGATGACTTGTATAATGGTTTAATTGTTTGTCTTATTTTTTATGACTTCACATGTCAGTGTCGTGATATCTTTCAATTTTGTATAATAAATACAAATGTATATGTAACTGGTTTTTTGTTTCAAATGTCCTGAAGTGTACTAGTGTCTAAATTATTTTATCATTATTATCATATTATATTATTATCATTCTTTGCAATGTGTGTGGGTTTTCAACTTCAGCGAAAAAAACACATCTCCCTGCTCCCAGACCAATTTGATTGCTTTCTGTCAAGATAAAGTTCAAGTCTGGTTCTTCTGCATTCTTAAATTTTTCTGATTCTGATTAATGGAGGCATGACTCCAGTCCAAATACTCCACTCTTCCCCTATCACATCCATCAGTTGTCCAATCACAGCCACTCTCCTCCTGGTCTTGGTCTAACACCACACCTTGTACAGGTACAGAGTAAACATACTCAACCAGTACATTTTCCCTCTTAGAAACATCAATACTTCTAGAGAAACAATGGTGATCTCTTATACTCTGCAGCTCAGTCTGTTAGTGTCAGCTCCAACATTGCAACATCTGTGGATCCCATTAGTTGTCAGATCTGCTGAAGGATCATGTGGCTTTTCCTTGAGGACACAGCTACCGTATAGGCTGAAATTAACAACTGCTTTGACCAGGACGATCATAACCCTAAACCTCAACTACATCTCGTAATGAAAAATGTGGAAATTGAGAGTTGAGGTGATTAAACTGTTTGGAGTAACCCTGGATTGTAAACTGTCATGGTCAAAACATATTGATACAACAGTAGCTAAAATGGGGAGAAGTCTGTCCATAATAAAGCGCTGCTCTGCCTTAACACTATCAGCAAGGCAGGTCCTACAGGCCCTGGTTTTGTTGCACCTGGACTACTGTTCAGTAGTGTGGTCAGATGCCACAAAGAGGGACTTGGGAAAATTGCAGTTGGCTCAGGACAGGGCAGCACGGCTAGCCCTTAAAAGTACACTGAGAGTTAACATTAATGACATGCATGTCAATCTCTCATGGCTCAAAGTAGAAGAGAGATTGACTTCATTACTACTTGTTTTGACAAGCTGAAGGTACCAAGCTGGTTGTTTATACTATTAGCACACAGCTCAGACACCCATGCATACCCCACAAGGCATTCCACCAGAGGTCTCTTCACAATCCCCAAGTCCGGAACAGACTATAGGAGGCGCACAGTACTACATAGAGCCATGGCTACATAGAACTCTATTCCACAGATAACTGATGCAAGCAGTAGAATCAGATATAAAAAGCAGGTAAAAATACACCTTATGGAACAGCAGGGATTGTGAAGTAACACAAACGTAGGCAAAGACACATGCATACACACACACAATAACATACGCTCTATTCACACACGTACACATGGATTTTTTAGTTGTAGATATGTGGTAGTGGAGTATGGGCACACCGAGGGCACACACTTAGTGTGTTGTGAATTCTGAAATGAATGTATTGTAAAAAAATAAATAATTGTATAACCTTGCCTTAATTCTTCCGGACTCCAGGAAGTGTAGGAGCTGCCTTGGCAGCAGCTAATGGGGATCCATAATACAAATACAGCTGCAGCCAGTGCAGACAGACCTTCATCCCTAGGCCTGTTCTAAACAGAAACACAAATGGCTGAATTGGTGGAGAATCTGAAGAAGACAGGCCTCCAGGCTGCTCCTCTTGCTCGTTATTACGCTGGACCTGAGATGTGGCATGTGATTCCTGTAGTGGGATAAAACTCAATGCTTTCAAGTCCTGTCTGGTGTGTCTGGACTCACTTCCAGCATCACTATGACACTCTTGCCTTTATGAAGCACAAGCTGGTCCAAGCTTCCACACAACAAAAATCACTGAAGCTGGAGACTCATATCTCCCTCACTAACATTAAGCATCAGCTGTCAGTGCAGCTATTTATTTATTTTTTCCTTTGAACCCCAGTATGTCTACTTGCACATTAATCTTCTACAGATCTGTCACTCCAGTGTTTAATTGCTATATTGTAATTACTTCGCCACTACAGCCTATTTATTGCCTTACCTCCCTAATCTTACCTCATTAGCACACACTGTATATTGATTTTTTTTTCTATTGTGTTATTGACTGTACGTTTGTTAATTCCATGTGTAACTCTGTGTTGTTTTTGTGTCGCACTGCGTTGCTTTATCTTGGCCAGGACGCAGTTGTAAATGAGAACTTGTTCTCAACTGGCCTACCTGGTTAAATAAAGGGGAAATAGAAAAACTATCTGCTCTCGTCATGACAACCTGTTTGATATTTACTGCCGCAACGATCAGCAGTTTATCTGTTATCTGTGTACAATGGATGAACACAAAGGCCATGATACAGTCCCAGCTGAATCCGAAAGGACTGAGAGACAGGTCAGGACAAAACTCATTACTGTTGCTGCTTATTCACATTATTACTGTGAACATTTTGAAACTAGTAGTCACTTTCTGTATGACAATAAAAAGAACAATGGATAAGATAATTAAGATAATGAAATCTATTCTGGAGGGAGAGCGATAAGAAAGAGGTGAATCATCACATTGTTACTGAAGTGCTTTCAGTTATGGATTTTTTCAATAACTTTGCCACATTTCCCGATGTAAGTGGTATATTTTCAAAACTCTAAACTGATAACACTTGTAATGCCCACTATCTTATGTTCAGAACCTTTGATTGTGTATTCTTTGGGGTTTTCATACATCTTTCACATCTTTCATCCAAAATCTGCTTTATATCCGCAATATATTGCCATGTCCGTACTGTGAAATGCGTAAGACAGAGCTACAGGGAGACAGGATGGACAGCTGATTGTCCTCACAGTGGCAGACCACGTGTAACAACACCTGCACAGGATCGGTACATCCGAACATCACACCCGCGGGACAGGTACAGGATGGCAACAACTGCCAGAGTTACACCAGGAACGCACAATCCCTCCATCAGTGTTCAGACTGTCCGCAATAGGCTGAGAGAGGCTGGACTGAGGACTTATAGGCCTTTTGTAAGGCAGGTCCTCACCAGACATCACCGGCAACAACGTCGCCTATGGGCACAAATCCACCGTCACTGGACCAGACAGGACTGGCAAAAAATACTCTTCTCTGATGAGTCACGGTTTGGTCTCACCAGGGGTGATGGTCGGATTCACGTTTATCGTTGAAGGAATGAGCGTTACACCGAGGCCTGTACTCTGGAGCGGGATCGATTTGGAGATGGAGGGTCCGTCATGGTCTGGGGCAGTGTCACAGCATCATCGGACTGAGTTTGTTGTCATTGCAGGCAATCTCAACGCTGTGCGTTACAGGGAAGACATCCTCCTTCCTCATGTGGTACCCTTCCTGCAGGCTCATCCTGACATGACCCTCCAGCATGACAATGCCACCAGCCATACTGCTCGTTCTGTGCGTAATTTCCTGCAAGACAGGAATGTCAGTGTTCTGCCATGGTCAGCGAAGAGCCCGGATCTCAATCCCATTGAGCAAGTCTGGGACCTGTTGGATCGGAGGGTGAGGGCTAGGGCCATTCCCCCCAGAAACGTCCGGGAACTTGCAGGTGCCTTAGTGGAAGAGTGGGGTAACATCTCCTAGTAAGAACAGGCAAATCTGGTGCAGTCCATGAGAAAGTGATGCACTGCAGTACTTAATGCAGCTGGTGGCGCACCAGATACTGACTGTTACTTTTGATTTTGACCCCCCTTTGTTCAGGGACACATTATTCCATTTCTGTTAGTCACATGTCTGTGGAACTTGGTCAGTTTATGTCTCATTTGTTGAATCTTGTTATGTTCATACAAATATTTACACATGTTCAGCTTGCTGAAAATAAACGCAGTTGACAGTGAGAGGACGTTTCTTTTTTTTGCTGAGTTTAGTATATGATTTAAACTTGACATGCACAATTGTTCTAATCATTTGTATCCATTGGCAGGTTGTGAGCATGTTGAGAAATATGTCAGTCTTACAATGTCATTATCCGTATACAGAACATGCATAGGACATCAGAAATCGGGTACTGTAAAGCAGTTGGCTACCGTAAAAACATTGCATGGTGTTACATGCCATTTATTTGTCATTTAACTCTGAAAGTGTAAAAATATACACTATTTTCAGCGAACATAGGAGTCCCACTATGCTGGTGATAAATAACACCTTTGAATGTGTTAAAGATTTAACTCTGTTGCAGAGTTCCCCATTTTACTCTTAAAATGTTCAAATGAACTTGATTGTGGTGTTTGTTTCCATAGCTCAACTATAAAGTAGTACACAACACCCACAGTGCCAAAAATAACACTTGATTTAGAGTAGACTGGACTCTCTTTGCTTAGTGCTAACGTTGTTACACTTTCTCAGTGTAAGAAATGAACACACGTAGTGTTACATTAAATCATTTTGGGGTTTTGTTTTAACAATGTATGGTCTAAAGCAAGGTGTCAAACTCAATCAGTACAAGGGCCATATTGAAAGAATCTGCAGGCCAGACATAGCCTATTATGTTTGTTTTTACAAAATAACGTACATACAACTGGCCCAAACTGGCCATTGTTTTATTAAATAAATATGGCCCTATCAATACAGAGGATGCTGTATATAGCATTTTAACATACTAAAACAAAATAGATACTTAATATTTGTCCAGCCTTAGCTGCTATGCTTGCAGATGTGCATAATAAGCTGTGACCATTTAATAACTCTAAATTAAAAACATGTAGATAGGTTGTTATAATATTTCAACTTAAAACATGCTTTAAAAAAATTGCGCTGCTGGATCACTGGGACGGTTGAATGCATTATTGCTGTATGGGACTCTAATGTACTTGCCCTCTTGCTCAGTTGTGCACCGGGGCTTCCCACTCCTCTTTCTATTCTGGTTAGAGCCCGTTTGTGCTGTTCTGTGAAGGGAGTAGTACACAGGGTTGTACGAGATCTTCAGTTTCTTGGCAATTTCTCGCATGGAAAAGTCTTCATTTCTCAGGATAAGAATAGACTGACGAGTTTCAGAAGAAAGGTCTTTATTTCTGTCCATTTGGAGCCTGTAATCGAATCAGCAGATGCTGATACTTCAGATACTCAACTAGTCTAAAGAAGGCCAGTTTTGTTGCTTCTTTAATCAAAACAACAGTTTTCAGCTGTGCTAACACAAATGCAAAAGGGTTTTCTAATGATCAATTATCCTTTTAAAATAAACTTGGATTAACTAAAACTGTTCACCTGACTTAGAATTCCTCACAATCAAATGTCGACCGCATTATCTACAAAGAGAATTCTCTTCGATTATAATCACAGCCGCATATATCCCCCCCAAGCAGACACATCGATGGCCCTGAACGAACTTTATTTGACTCTATGTAAACTGGAAACCACATATCCTGAGGCTGCATTCATTGTAGCTGGGGATTTTAACAAGGCTAATCTGAAAACAAGACTACCTAAATTCTATCAGCATATTGATTGTGCTACCATGGCTGGTAAAACCCTGGATCATTGTTATTATAACTTCCGTGACGCATATAAGGCCCTCCCCCGGCCTCCTTTCGGAAAAGCTGACCACGACTCCCTTTTGTTGCTCCCAGCCTATAGACAGAGACTAAAACAGGAAGCTCCCGCTCTCAGGTCTGTTCAACGCTGGTCCAACTAATCTGATTCCACGCTTCAAGATTGCTTCGATCATGTGGATTGTGATATGTTCCGCTTTGCGTCCAACAACAACATTGACAAATACGCTAATTCGGTGAGCAAGTTCATTAGCTGTTCGTTGTATGGATGAAGGCGCAGCTTGAGTTGAATGCATCTTCTTATTTAATGAAACGAAGAACACTTAAACAAACTTACAAAACAACAAAACGAACATGAAGCTATATATGATAATAGTTCAGACACAGGCAACTAGACATACCCAAAGAATATGGCTGCCTAAATATGGTTCCCAATCAGAGACAACAATAAACAGCTGCCTCTGATTGAGAACCAATCTAGGCAACCATAGACATACAAAACATCTAGACAGTAAACAACCCCATAAACATACAAAACCCCTAGACAGTACAAAAACACATATATCACCCATGTCACACCCTGACCTAACCAAAATACAAAATATTAAAGAAAACAAAGAATACTAAAGTCAGGGCGTGACAGTACCCCCCCCAAAGGTGCAGACTCCCGGTCGCACACATAAGCCTATATGGGAGGGTCTGGGTGGGCATAACTCCGAGGTGGCGGTTCTGGCTCGGGACGTGGACCCCGCTCCACTTCTGACACGGCCCACTTACGTGATGTCTCTGGAGTGGGAACCCTCACCGTCGACCCCGGACTAGAGGACGCCACTGGACTGATGTTCGAGTCTGGAGTGAGTGAGTCCTCTGGACTGGAGGGAGACACTGGCGGATCCGGACTGGAGGGAGACTCTGGCGGATCCGGATTGGAGGGAGACTCTGGCGGATCCGGACTGGAGGGAGACTCTGGTGGATACGGACTGGAGGGAGACTCTGGCGGATCCGGAATGGAGGGAGACTCTGTTGGATCCGAACTGTGCCCCGTTGTGGTAGATCCTCGTCTGTGGCCCGTCGTAGGAGGTTCCGGTCTGTGGCCTGTCGTAGGAGGTCACAAGAACGGTGAGCAAGAACGGTGAGCAAAAATCCCAGAACCACACGGGGGGAACTAGTGAATGACCTGCAGAGAGCTGGGACCAAAGTAACAAAGCCTACCATCAGTAACACACTACGCCACCAGGGACTCAAATCCTGCAATGCCAGACGTGTCCCCCTGCTTAAGCCAGTACATGTCCAGGCCCGTCTGAAGTTTGCTAGAGAGCATTTGGATGATCCAGAAGAAGATTGGGAGAATGTCATATGGTCAGATGAAACCAAAATATAACTTTTTGGTAAAAACTCAACTCGTCGTGTTTGGAGGACAAAGAATGCTGAGTTGCATCCAAAGAACACCATACCTACTATGAAGCATGGGGTGAAAACATCATGCTTTGGGGCTGTTTTTCTGCAAAGGGACCAGGACGACTGATCCGTGTAAAGGAAAGAATGAATGGGGCCATGTATCGGGAGATTTTTAGTGAAAACCTCCTTCCATCAGCAAGGGCATTGAAGATGAAACGTGGCTAGGTCTTTCAGCATGACAATGATCCCAAACACACCGCCCGGGCAACGATGGAGTGGCTTTGTAAGAAGTTGAAAGTCCATGTTTCCCAGCAACAGCCCCAAAACATCACTGCTCTAGAGGAGATCTGCATGCAGGAATGGGCCAAAATACCAGCAACAATGTGTGAAAACCTTGTGAAGACTTACAGAAAACATTTGACCTCTGTCATTGCCAACAAAGGGTATATAACAAAGTATTGAGATAAACTTTTGTTATTGACCAAATACTTATTTTCCACCATAATTTGCAAATAAATGAATTAAAAATCCTACAATGTGATTTTCTGGATTTTTTTCCCTTATTTTGTCTGTCATAGTTGAAGTGCACCTATGATGACAATTATAGGCCTATCTCATCTTTTTAAATGGGAGAACTTGCACAACTGGTGGCTGACTAAATACTTTTTGCCCCACTATATATCACCCATGTCACACCCTGACCTAACCTAAATAATAAAGAATACTAAAGTCAGGGCGTGACATTAGCAAGTGCATTGGCGATGTCGTACCCACAGCAACTATTAAAACATTCCCAAACCAGAAACCGTGGATTGATGGCAGCATTCGCGCGAAACTGATAGCGCGAACCACTGCTTTTAACCAGGGCAAAGGTGACCGGAAACATGACCAAATACAAACAGTGTAGCTATTCCCTCCGTAAGGCAATCAAACAAGCTAAGCTTCAGTATAGAGACAAAGTAGAGTCACAATTCAGACACGAGAGGTATGTGGCAGGGTCTACAGTCAATCACGGATTACAAAAAGAAAACCAGCCCCGTCGCGGACCTCGATGTCTTGCTCCCAGACAGACTAAACAACTTCTTTGCTTGCGTTGAGGACAATACAGTGCCACTGACACGGCCCCCTAACAAAACCTGTGGACTCTCCTTCACTGCAGCCGACTTGAGTAAAACAATTAAACGTGTTAACCCTCGCAAAGCTGCAGGCCAGACGGCATCCCCAGAGCATGCGCAGACCAGCTGGCTGGTGTGTTTACGGACATATTCAATCAATCCTTATCCCAGTCTGCTGTTCCCACATGCTTCAAAAGGGCCCACATTATTCCTGTTCCCAAGAAAGCCAAGGTAACTGAGCTAAACGACTACCGCCCGTAGCACTCACTTCCGTCATCATGAAGTGCTTTGAGAGACTAGTCAAGGACCATATCACCTCACCCTACCTGACACCCTAGACCCACTCTAATTTGCTTACTGCCCCAATAGGTCCACAGACGACGCAATCGCAACCACACTGCACACGGCCCTATCTCATCTGGACAAGAGGAAGACCTTTGTGAGAATGCTGTTCATCGACTACAGCTCAGCATTTAACACCATAATACCCTCCAAACTCGTCATCAACTTGAGACCCTGGGTCTCGACCCACCCTGTGCAACTGGGTACTGGACATCCTGACGGGCCGCCTCCAGGTGGTGAGGGTAGCTAACAACATCTCCACCCCGCTGATCCTCAACACTGGAGCCCCACAACGTTGCGTTCTGAGCCCTCTCCTCTACTCCCTGTTCACCCACGACTGCGTGACCATGCACGCCTCTAATTTAATCATCAAGTTTGCAGACGACACTACAGTGGTTGGCTTGATTACCAACAACGACGAGACTGCCTACAGGGAGGAGGTGAGGGCCCTCGGAGTGTGGTGTCAGGAAAATAACCTCATACTCAACGTCAACAAAACAAAGGACATGATCGTGGACTTCAGGAAACAGCAGAGAGAGCACCCCCCTATCCACATCGACGGGACAGTAGTGGAGAGGGTAGAAAGTTTTAAGTTCCTCGGCGTACACATCACGGACAAACTGAAGAAATTTGGCTTGTCACCAAAAGCACTCACAAACTTTTACAGATGCACAATCGAGAGCATCCTGTTGGGCCGAATCACCGCCTGGTACGGCAACTGCTCCGCCCACAACCGTAAGGCTCTCCAGAGGGTAGTGAGGTCTGCACAACGCATCACCGGGGGCAAACTCCCTGCCCTCCAGGATACCTACACCACCCGATGTCACAGGAAGGCCATAAAGATCATCAATAACCCTAACCTGTTCACCCCGCTATCATCCAGAAGGCGAGGTCAGTACAGGTGCATCAAAGCAGGGACCGAGAGATTGAAAAACAGCTTCAATCTCAAGGTCATCAGACTGTTAAACAGCCACCACTAACATTGAGTGGCTGCTGCCAACATACTGACCCAACTACAGCCACTTTAATAATGGAAATTTTATGTAAAAAAATGTATCACTAGCCACTTTAAACAATGCCACTTAATATAATGTTCACATACCCTACATTACTCATCTCATATGTATATGTATATACTGTACTCTATCATCTACTGCATCTTGCCATCTTTATGTTATACATGTATCACTAGCCACTTTAAACAATGCCACTTTTATGTTTACATACCCTACATTGCTCATCTCATATTCATATACTGTACTCGATACCATCTACTGCATCTTGCCTATGCTGTTCTGTATCATCACTCATTCATATATCTTATGTACATATTCTTTATCCCTTTACACTTACGTGTATAAGGTAGCTGTTATGAAATTGTTAGGTTAGATTACTCGTCGGTTCTTACTGCATAGTCGGAACTAAAAGCACAAGCATTTCGCTACACTCTCATTAACATCTGCTAACCATGTGTATGTGCCAAATAAAATTTGATTTGACAACGTGCCATTGGAACACAGGAGTGATAGTTGCTGATAATGGGCCTCTGTACGCCTATGTACATATTCCATTACAAATCAGCCATTTCCAGCTACAATAGTCATTTACAACATTAACAATGTCTACACTGTATTTCTGATCAATTGATGTTATTTGAAACGGACAGAAAAATGTGCTTTTCTTTCAAAAACAAGGAAATGTCTAAGTGACCCCAAACTTCAGAACGGTAGTGTATGTTTATTAATAAATACAAAATGTTGTACTGTATTGTGGTTTGTAAACACATGTTTGTCTCATCATACCTTAGCTAAATACATTTAAACTCAGTTTTTCACAATTCCTGACATTTAATCATAGTAAAAATTCCCTGTCTTATGTCAGTTAGGATCACCACTTTATTTTAACAATGTGAAATGTCAGAAAAATAGTTGAGAGAATGATTTATGTCAGCTTTTATTTCGTTCACCACATTCCCAGTGGGTCAGAAGATTACATACACTCAATTAGTATTTGTTAGCATTGTCTTTAAAATTATTTAACTTTAGTCAAATGTTTCAGGTAGCCTTCCACAACCTTCACACAATAAGTTGGGTGAATTGTGGCCCATTCCTCCTGACAGAGCTGGTGTAACTGAGTCAGGTTTGTAGGCCTTCTTGCTCGCACACGCTTTTTCAGTTCTGCCCACAAATTGTCTATAGGATTGAGGTCAGGGCTTTCTGATGGCCACTCCAATACCTTGACTTTGTTGTCCTTAAGCCATTTTGCCACAACTTTGGAAGTATGCTTGGGGTCATTGTCCATTTGGAAGACCCATTTGCGACCAAGCTTTAACTTCCTGACTGATGTCTTGAGATGTTGCTTCAATATATGCACATAATTTTGCTGCCTCATGATGCCATCTATTTTGTGAAGTGCACCAGTCCCTCCTGCAGCATAGCACCCACACAACATGATGCTGCCACCCTCGTGCTTCACGGTTGGGATGTTTTTCTTCGGCTTGCAAGCCTCCCCCTTTTTCCTCCAAACATAACGATGGTCATTATGGCCAAATAGTTTCATCAGACCAGAGGACATTTCTCCAAAAAGTACAATCTTTGTCCCCATTTGCAGTTGCAAACGTTGTCTGGCTTTTTTGGAGCAGTGGCTTCCTCCGTGCTGAGCTGCATTTCAGGTTATGTCGATATAGGACTTGTTTTACTGTGGATATAGATACTTTTGTACCTGTTTCCTCCAGCATCTTCACAGGGTCCTTTGCTGTTGTTCTGGGATTGATTTGCACGTTTTGCATCAAGGTATGTTCATCTGTAGGAGACAGAACACGTCTCCTTCCTGAGCGGTATGATGGCTGTGTGGTCCCATGGTGTTTATACTTGCGTACTGTTGTTTGTACAGATGAACGTGGTACCTTCAGGCATTTGAAAATTGCTCCCAAGGATGAGCCAGACTTGTGGAGATCTACAATTTTTTTGTAAGGTTGTAAGCTGATTTATTTTGATTTTCCCATGACGTCAAGGCACTGAGTTTGAAGGTAGGCCTTGAAATACATCCACAGGTACACATCCAATTGACTCAAATGATGTCAATTAGCCTATCAGAAGCTTCTAAAGCCATGACATAATTTTCTGGAATTTTCCAAGCTGTTTAAAGGCACAGTCAACTTAGTGTATGCAAACTTGAATTGTGAAAGTGGTATTATAAATTAAATAATCTGTCTGTAAACAATTGTTGGAAAAGTTACTTGTGTCATGCACAACGTAGATGTCCTAACTGAATTGCAAAAACTATAGTTCCTGGATGGTTGGGAGAAGTTGCTCTCAGGGGATGTGCTAGTATCATTCTTTATTCAAGGCTGTGCTCTTAGGCAAAATTGTGAGCCTTGGCTGAGAAGCAACCCCACACATGAATCTCTCAGGATGCTTTACTGTTGGCATGACACAGGACTGATGGTAGCGCTCACCTTGTCTTCTCCAGACAAGCTTTTTTTCCGGATCCCCCAAACAATCGGAAAGGGGATTCATCCGGAAATGACTTTACCCCAGTCCTCAGCAGTCCAATCCCTGTACTTTTTGCAGAATATCAGTCGGTCCCTGACGTTTTTCCTGGAGAGAAGTGGCTTCTTTGCTGCCCTTCCTGACACCAGGCCATCCTTCAAAATTCTTCGCCTCACTGGGCGTGCAGATGCACTCACACCTGCCTGCTGCCATTCTTGAGCAAGCTCTGTCCGCGTGGTGCACTAATCCCTCAGCTGAATCAACTTTAGGAGATGGTCCTGGCGCTTGCTGGACTTTCTTGGGCGCCCTGAAGCTTTCTTCACAACATTTGAACCGCTCTCCTTGAAGTTCTTGATGATCCAATAAATGTTTGATTTAGGTGCAATCTCACTGGGAGCAATATCCTTGCCTGTGAAGCCCTTTTTGTGCAAAGCAATGATGACGGCACGTGTTTCTTTGCAGGTAACCATGGTTGACAGAGATCAAACAATGATTCCAAGCACCACCCTCCTTTTGAAGCTTCCAGTCTGTTATTCGAACTCAATCAGCATGACAGAGTGATCTCCAGCCTTGTCAACACTCACACCTGTGTTAACGAATCACTGACATGATGTCAGCTGGTCCTTTTGTGGCAGGGCTGAAATGCAGTGGAAATGATTTTGGGAGATTCCGATCATTTGCATGGCAAAGAGGGATTTTGCGATCACTCTTCATAACATTCTGGAGTATATGCAAATTGCAATCATACAAACTGGAGGCAGCAGACTTTGTGAAAATTTATATTTGTGTCATTCTCAAAAACATTTGGTCACGACTGTATATTACACTAGTCTCATCCAGCAGTTCTCTCTATAATCTAACACACCCACAATCTGCAAAAAATAAACAATTGCTTACGGTTACAACAAACAGGGCAGCTCATAAAGACTCATTCTATTGTTCTGGGTGACACATGTAATCAGTAACATAAAACAAAATCAAGTCCGAATATAATCAGTGCTTGAAGAGGAATTAAATGGGTACTAGTGGACACCATGGAAAATGACTACGCCAGCCAATCAGAAGGCAGAATGAGAAGGTGAGAGGTTAGCAGGCCAGGAAGCCCCCGTCCACAGGCAGGGTTACACCGTTGGTCATAGAACTCTTATCGCTGAGCAGGAACAGGATAGAGTTCACCACATCCTCCACCTCTGCAGAGAGGAACACACACACACAATAATAATACACACACACACACAACCATAAAGTAACACACCTCCACATCATAATGTGCCGCTTTCACAAGATAAAGAGTGGGGTTGGGCAGTCTGTGTGTCATCAGATGTTCATGGTTAGCTGTGTTAATAAAAACAAGAACATATAATATACAGTATAGAGTGCATTCGGGAAGTATTCAGATCCCTTGACTTCTTCAGCATTTTGTTACGTTACAGCCTTATTCTAAAATGGATTCAATTGTTTTTTTCCCCTCGCCAATCTACACACAATACCCCATAATGACAAAAGTAAAACCAGTTTACTTATTTTTTGGAGGGCAAAAATGTTTAAACGGAAATATCGCATTTGCATAAGTATTCAGAGCCTTTACTCAGTACTTCGTTGAAGCACCTTTGGCAGCAATTACAGCCTCAAGTCTTGTCACACGTGCATTTGGGGAGTTTCTCCCATTTTTCTCTGCAGATCCTCTCAAGCTTTGTCAGGTTGGATGGGGAGGATTGCTGCACAGCTATTGTCACGTCTCTCCAGAGATGTTTGATTGGGTTCAAGTCTGGGCTCTGGCTGGGCCACTCAAGGACATTAAGACTCGTTCCGAAGCCATTCCTGCATTTTCTTGGCTGGTGCTTAGGGTTGTTGTCCTGTTGAAAGGTGAACCTTCACCCCAGTCTGTGGTCCGTAACACTCTGGAGCAGGTTTTCATCAAGGAGCTCTCTAAACTTTGTTCCGTTCATCTTTCCCTCGATCCTGACTAGTCTCCCAGTCCCTGCCACTGAAGAGTGGCTCCCATCTGACCACTCTACCAAGGCCTGAATGGTGGAGTGCTGCAGAGATGGGAGAATCTTCCAGAAGGACAACCATCGCACAGAGGAACTCTGGAGCTCTGTCAGAGTGACAATCTGGTTCTTGGTCACCTCCCTGACCAAGGCTCTTCTCCCCAATTGCTCAGTTTGACCGGGCGGCCAGCTCTATGAAGAGTGTTGGTGGTTCCAAACTTCTTCCATTTAAGAATGATGCAGACCACTGTGTTCTTGGGGACCTTCAATGCTGCAGACATTTTTTGGTACCCTTCCACAGATCTGTGCCTTAACACAATCCTGTCTCGGAGCTCTACGGACAATTCCTTCAACCGCATGGCTTGGTTTTTGCTCTGACATTCACTGTCAGCTGTTGGACCTTATATAGACAAGTTTGTGCCTTTCCAAATCATGTCCAATCAATCAAATTTACCACAGGTAGACTCCAATCAAGTTGTAGAAACATCTCAAGGATGATCAATGGAAACAGGATGCATCGGAGCTCAATTTCGAGTCTCATAGCAAAGGGTCTGAATACTTATGTAAATAAGGTGTTTCAGTTTTTTCCCCCTCATTTCTAAAAACCTGTTTTTGCTTTATCATTATGGGGTATTGTATGTAGATTCATGAGAGAAAAAAAACTATGTAATCCATTTCAGAATAAGGCTGTAATGTAACAAAATGTGGAAAAAGTCAAGGGGTCTGAATACTTTCCCGAATGCATTGTATAAATAACTTATTATTAACAAAACAACATGTATGTGACCTGCGAATCGTCCCAGAGGGATGCGTGAAGTCATGGTCTTGGCCTTGCCAGGGTCACTCCATGCCAGTCTTCCCATCTTAGTCATCACGACTGTGGGGTTCACACTGTTCACACGGATCTAGCAAGAAACAAGTACACCCCAACAATCAATACTTATTAGTCAATAAGGCGGTAGCCTAGCAGTTAAGAGTGTTGGGCCAGTAACCAAAAGGTTGCGGGTTCAAATCCCCAAGCTGACTAGGTGAAAACTCTGTCCTTGTGCCCTTGAGCAAGGCACTAAACCCTAGTCCCTGTAGATAATCAATACATCAAATCAATACAGTGCCAAGTGAAGGTCTACACACCCCTTGCAGTCTTCACATTTTTCTGCCTTAAAATTGAAACAAATATTACATTTAATATTTTTTTTCTACCGATGTAAACAAACTACTCCAGATTTCCAAATAATTATTTTATATGAAGAGGTCTTGATTGCATGTCTTCACACGCCAGAGTTAATGGTAGAATCTTATTCAAAATGTTTCACAGCTGTAATGGCTGCCATAGGTGCTTCCACCAACTTCGCAAACTCTTAGGCAGTGGCGTGTCCAGAACATTTTGAATGGGGTGGCCAAGGTGAGGAACAGACCCAGTTTAGGGGGGACATAACACTTTGAACCTTTATTGATGCAAGGTGTAATTGTTATATATAATTATGAAGGTTCAATGCATTAAATGCTTCAGCTTAGGTTTGGTACATGAATACAAACACAAACATTGATTAAAGGTCAGGGTTTTAAATAAGGGTATTAGCATACAGCAGTAAATTTACTTGAAAGTACCATCCAGAGTGTGAATTATACCCTGACATTCGGGGGGGTCTATTTTCTTCTTTTCATGCACTTGCACAATTTTTTGGTTGTGGTCTTTATAGTAAAGATGTCATTTAACTGTAAAAATGTATTACCTTTTAATGTGTCGTGAACACAACCTGTCATGATGTTTTTATCTGATTGTCAAACAAATCACTTCAAAACGTAGGTTATCTACGCATGTTCGTCTACTCCAAAATAAGTTCCATTTGAATGGAAAGGGACATCTTTTACAAACACCATATGTCTAATAACATTCAGCTTACAAAGGGTTGTGTATTCATGGATGCAAAAGGAAGCTATACTTCCCCAAATATTTTAACAATAAAAAAAGAAACTTAACAATATATATTTCTCATTCCTGTTTCATAATTTTCCTTCAATTAGCAAGATGCTGAATCCATTTCACCAGAGAACGCATCCGAGCAAGGCAAACAGCGCCCCTCTTTCTTAGTATCTGTAGCCCATGTATCTGATGCAGTCTGGCCAAAAAGAATATGACATGTCATGCTCTTTTTAGCCAGACAGGATCATATACATGGGCTCCACATATATTTTTACATTTACATTTTAGTCATTTAGCAGACGCTCTTATCCAGAGCGACTTACAGTTAGTGTATTCATCTTAAGATAGCTAGGTGGGACAACGACATACACTGAGTGTACAAAACTCCTTCTCTTGACATAAACTGATCAGGTAAATCCAGGTGAAAGCTATGATCCCTTATTGATGTCACTTGTTAAATCCACTTCAATCAGTGTAGATGAAGGGGAGGAGACAGGTTAAAGAAGGATTTTTAAATCTTAGAACTGTTACGCTGCTGGGTTTTTCATGCTCAACAGTTTCCCGTGTGTATCAAGAATGGTCCACCATCCAAAACACATCCAGCCAACTTAACACAACTGTGGGAAACATTGGAGTCCATCATCCCTGTGGAACACTTTCAACACCTTTTTCTGAAGGCTAAAGGGGGTGCAACTCAATATTAGGAAGGTGTTCCTAATGTTTCGTACACTCAGTGTATCTCAGTCCTAGTAAGTACATTTTTCCTCAATAAAGTATCTATCAGCAAGTAGTGGGGAAACGTCAAGTGTGAGTGTCAGATCACGAAAGGGGGATACTCTGAAGAGGTAGGGCTTCAGATGTTTTTGGAAGATGGGCAGGGACTGCTGTCCTAGCTTCAGGGGCGATGTTTCGCTCGCTCGGATGCTTTCTCCGGTGAGATTGATGAGTCTTACTGTTGGTGCACGTCTTGGTCAAAATTATTAATATATTCAGAGACGACCGATCAGATCTCAGAATTTCTTCGGGGAGGCCAATCAGATTTCAGGGGAGGCCGTGGCCACACTGGGCCGCCACTGCGATTAGGGCAACATATATCCATCGTTTTTGTATAAATTGCTCAAACTCAGTACATTTGGTTGGAGTCATTGATGGGCAGCAATATTCAAACCTTGCCTCTGATTTTCAAACAGATTTAAGTCAGGATGGAGACTGGACAATTCAGGAACAGTCAACACCTATTGGAAAGCCATTCTGGTCTCTTTGGCATAAAAACATTTGTAATTGTCCTGCTGAAAAATAAAACTATCCCAGGGTTAGGTATTAAGAAGACTGAGGCAGTTATTCCTCTAGCTTTTTATCTGGGCTTTGCTCCTTTCATGTTTCTTTTGATCTTGACAAACTCCCCAGTCCCTGCCGGTGACAAGAATACCCATAACATGATGCCACCACAATACAACTGTTGCAGACAGAGATTTAAATGTACTGGTCTGACATCAGAAGAACCATGTGTGTCTTGATGTGTGCTCTCTGCTATTGGGTCAGTCCTCCTGTAGTTACCTGATAGGGTCCAAGCTCCAGGGCCATAACCTTGGTCAGCATGTCCAGAGCACCTTTAGTGGCACCTGCACACACAGACAGACAGTATGCATTCAAATATCAACTACATCAAGATGTAGTGAGTTAATTGATATAATCGAGCTATAGCTAAAATATGTTTTGATGGGATGTATGTGCTGCTCTGTCTGGTCCCTGTTGGTGACTTACAGTAGACAGTGTGGTCTTGGAGGGCACACTGAGACGCCTGGCTGGAGATGTTCACTATGGAGCCTCCTGTTCCTCTGGCCTTCATACCCCGAGCCACAATCTACCCACACACACACAGAGAATGCACAGTGAGTATGGAGAAACTGTTAAGTTACCTATAACTATGTTACAGGGAGCCAATTCAATTTCTGACAGCCTTTTCTTACCTGAGAGACATGGAGGACAGCCTTCACGTTGATGTTAAAGGATCTGGGAATTGGAAGAAAAAAAAAATTAATGGGATTTATGAGATATTCCTATTAATGTCCAGATAGAAGGCTATGTTTGGAATATTTCTGTTGTGTAACTAGCCACACAGAGGTAACACAGTTTAAACCTTGTTTATTTAAACCATCTTATCTGGAAAGCTATTTTTAAACCATGTTGAAATAAACAGGTGTAATGTGTACACTACCTTTCAAACGTTTGGGATCACATAGAAATGTCCTTGTTTTTGAAAGAAAAGCTATTTTTGTCCATTAAAATAATATAAAATTGATCAGAAATACAGTGTAGACATGTTAATGTTGTAAATGACTATTGTAGCTGGAAACTGCTGATTTTTAATGGAATATCTACATAGGCGTACAGAAGCCCATTATCAGCAACCATCACTCCTGTGTTCAATGGCACGTTGTGTTAGCTAATCCAAGTTTATCATTTTAAAAAGGCTAATTGATCATTAGAAAACCCTTTTGCAATTATGTTAGCACAGCTGAAAACTGTTGTTCTGTTTAAAGAAGCAATAAAACTGGCCTTCTTTAGACTAGTTGAGTATCTGAAGCATCAGCATTTGTGGGTTTGATTACAGGCTCAAAATGGCCAGAAATAAAGACCTTTCTTCTGAAACTCATCAGTCTAGTCTTGTTCTGAGAAATGAAGGCTATTCCATGCGAGAAATTGCCAAGAAACTGAAGATCTCGTATAACGCTGTGTACTACTCCCTTCACAGAACAGCGCAACGCAAACAGGTTCTAACCAGAATAGAAAGAGTGGGAGGCACAACGGAGCAAGAGGACAAGTTTTCTAATGATCAATTAACCTTTTAAAATTATAAACTTAGCAAACACAACATGCCATTGGTTGCTGATAATGGGCCTCTGTACGCCTATGTGGATATTCCATTTTAAAAAATTGCCGTTCCCAGCTACAATAGTCATTTACAACATTAACAATGTCTACACTGTATTTCAGATCAATTTGATGTTATTTTAATGGACAAAAGTGTTTTCTTTCAAAAACAAGGACCTTTCTAAGTGACCTCAAACTTTTGAACGGTAGTGTAGGTCTAATACAAAGTCTTGAGTGAGTTGTGTTCCACTTCTATGAATATGAATTACAATCACAACATGATTTAGAGCAGTGGTTCTCAACTGGTTTTGCCTCGGGACCCAAATTGGACCAGGTTGTCTCAGTTGCGACCCAGTATTCGCATTGCGATACAAAATTGCCGAAATGCCACCTGGAAAGCTATTTTTACTGCTATATTGACAGTAATGTAGCAAATTATATGACAAGGGATCAACATTCCGACCATTTCCATTAACAATAATCAATTTTGATCGATGAAAAATGTTAGTAAGCTCACTGGTTTGAGACCACAAAAAAAAAAAAAAATCAACCAAATCCACTAAATAGGCTGCTAAAAGCTCTGCTGAAAATACTAATTGAATATACAAAAATTCTGACATTAAATTGTTTAAACAAAATGTAGATTCATTATCATTTCCACACACTTTCTAACTGGCTTTAGTAGTTGTTTTTTGAAACCTCTTCTCCTCCCCCCCTCCCAAACCAGTTGATAATTTCTGATTTAAAGGACAGCGATGAGAGCATCTTTACATGTCAAACTGGTCGGGGGTGACCTCTAGGAAAGGCTGCAGCGTGGCATAGGCTGCGTTATTCACCAGCAGATCCACATTACCGCCGGCCTCCCGTAGCGCCTCCTCTGTGGCCCCCCAGTCACCGAGGTTCACACACACCGGCTTGATGGACGGACACTGCAGGGAACAACCAGCACCAGAACCAATCACACTTAGAGAAAAGACAGCAGAGAGAATCAACCCAACGAATCACCACAAAGAATCTCCCATCATCTCTCGTCACGGAGCCGAAACAATGGCACATGGAGGTGAAAAGAGCAGCAGGGAAAACTAGCTAGCCTCTAATGATATGCATATAGGGCTAGTGGAGAGGAGAGGTCCTATAAGGGGACAATAGAGCATGCAATGTGGGGGGGTCCAGACCCTGAGCAGTGGAGGGGGGGGCTGGGCGGGGTTGTAGGGACACGAGGGTCATAACGCAGAGGATGGGGAGGACCATCCTCCTCAGTGAATTTCTGAAAAGAAATTGGATAAAACTATACGAAATATATTCACGTCACCAAATAACTAATTAAAAGACACTGTTTTGCAATGAAGTTCTACAGGTCTACAGTAGCCTCAACAGCACCATGGTGTAGCTGGAGGACAGCTATTTTCCATCCTCCTCTGTGTACATTGACTTAAATACAAAACCTAGGAGGCTCATGGTTCTCACCTTCTATAGACTTACTGTCATGGCCAAAAGTTGAGAATGACACAAATATTAATTTTCACAAAGTCTGCTGCCTCCAGTTTGTATGATGGCAATTTGCATATACTCCAGAATGTTATGAATAGTAATCAGATGAACTGCAATTAATTGCAAAATCCCTCTCTGCCATGCAAATGAACTGAATCCCCAAAAAACATTTCCAATGCATTTTAGCCCTGCCACAAAAGGACCAGCTGACATCATGTCAGTGATTCTCTCATTAACATTTACATTTACATTTAAGTCATTTAGCAGACGCTCTTATCTAGAGCGACTTACAAATTGGTGCATACACCTTATGACATCCAGTGGAACAGCCACTTTACAATAGTGCATCTAAATCTTTTACATTAACACAGGTGTGAGTGTTGACGAGGACAAGGCTGGGGATCACTCTGTCATGCTGATTGAGTTTGAATAACAGACTGGAAGCGTCAAAAAAAGGGTGGTGCTTAGATTCATTGTTTTTCCTCTGTCAACCATGGTTACCTGCAAGGAAACACGTGCCGTCATCATTGCTTTGCACAAAGAGGGCTTCACAGGCAAGGATATTGCTGCCAGTGAGATTGCACCAAAATCAAACATTTATCGGATCATCAAGAACTTGAAGGAGAGCGGTTCAATTGTTGTGAAGAAAGCTTCAGGGCACCCAAGAAAGTCCAGCAAGTGCCAGGACCGTCTCCTAAAGTTGATTCAGCTGCAGGATCGTGGCACCACCAGTACAGAGCTTGCTCAGGAATGGCAGCAGGCAGGTGTGAGTGCATCTGCACGCACAGTGAGGCAAAGACTTTTGGAGGATGGCCTGGTGTCAAGAAGGGCAGCAAAGAAGCCACTTCTCTCCAGGAAAAACATCAGGGACAGGCTGATATTCTGCAAAAGGTACAGGCATTGGACTGCTGAGGACTGGAGTAAAGTCATTTTCTCTGATGAATCCCCTTTCCGATGGTTTGGGGCATCTGGATAAAAGCTTGTCCGGAGAAGACAAGGTGAACGCTACCATCAGTCCTGTGTCATGCCAACAGTAAAGCATCCTGAGACCATTCATGTGTGGGGTTGCTTCTCAGCCAAGGGAGTGGGCTCACTCACAATTTTGCCTAGGAACACAGCCATGAATAAAGAATGGTACCAACACATCCTCCAAGAGCAACTTCTCCCAACCATCCAGGAACAGTTTGGTAATGAACAATGCCTTCTCCAGCATGATGGAGCAACTTGCCATAAGGCAAAAGTGATAACTAAGTGGCCCGGGGAACAAAACATTGATATTTTGGGTCCATGGCCAGGAAACTCCCCAGACCTTAATGCCATTGAGAACTTGTGGTCAATCCTCAAGAGGCGGGTGGACAAACAAAAACCCACAAATTCTGACAAACTCCAAGCATTGATTATGCAAGAATGGGCTGTCATCATCATGTGGCTCAGAAGTTAATTGACAGCATGCCAGAGCAGATTGCATAGGTCTTGAAAAAGAAGGGTCAACACTGCAAATATTGACTCTTTGCATCAACTTTATGTAATTGTCAATAAAAGCCTTTGACACTTATGAAATGCTTGTAATTATACTTCATTATTCCATAGTAACATCTGACAAAAATATCTAAAGACACTGAAGCAGCAAACTTTGTGGAAATTAATATTTGTGTCATTCTCAAAACCGTTGGCCACGACTGTACACATAATTATGACGACTTCCAAGTACAGAAAGCATACGCTACAGCTAGCTAGCACTGCAGTGCATAAAATGTGGTGACTAGTTGACTCAAAGAGAAAGAAAGACAATAGTTGAACAAATTAATTTCTTCAAAAATTAAGGAGAAGCTGTAGAAAGAGAGAGAGAAAGCTAGCTATATTTTGTTAGATTTCTTTTCAATATAACTTACTTAGCTCACTAATGCAGCTAGCTAATTTAGCCTACTCAAACAGAGAGGAATGCTATTTATGTTAGCTAACTGGCTCTTATTATTATTTGTGTTATTTCTTTAACTGAAAAGGTTATCCAACACTAAGCTAAGGCTATCCAACACTGGAACTCTTCCAAGTCTAGGTCTGCTAGATGCAGGCAAGTGTGTGCAAGGTGTTCCTGGGCATGTCACTCGCTGTCTGTTACCTTGGTTGCTCCAATTGGTCTTTTGACATGTGCACCTACCTACATTATAAACTATAATTCCGTAGGCTAGATTGTCGAAACTTCATGATGGATATAGGAAAAATTGAGTATCACATATTAGACTAAACCTATTGAGCTGGGTGAATTAAATATGAATGACAGTCATCCAATATGCTGTAATAGAAATAAGGCCATGCTCATAATATATATATATATATATATTTTTTTTTTAAAGACGTCTTCCCCAATCTTAAACAGTATCGACACCCCACTGTTGTAGGGTCATTGGGTGTGTATATGAGTGTTGCGGGGGTTACCTCCAGTAGGAGGCTGTCCAGGTCAGCCCGCGTACGTGTGACTGCCACGACCTCTGCCCCGCAGCGCGCCAGAGCAAGCGCCGTGGCCCGGCCGATGCCTGTGTGAAAATATCCATAAACACAATGACCATTATTCACTGGAGAGCTCAGTGTGACGGCCAACCTGACACATACATTTCGACCGTGTTTGGGTTATTCGGTCACCCACAATCATGACAGTGGTTCTTTCAGGACACATTGGAAGTCGGCTTAGTTTGAGCTCAAAACTACTTGTTGATTTACTTGTTGTAAGTGCATTTGGTTGTGTTTTCGCAGCAAACCAGACGTCGACACTATCTTTAAATATGGTGGTAGTTTTCTTACCCTTTCCTGCCCCCGTGACTATGGCCCGCTTGCCTGCGAAAGAGATTTCCATGGCTCTTCAGACCTTCGCTGCGAAGTTATGGGACAAGTAAATGTTGCACAATATGGAGAGCAAAGGGTGAGAGATACAATGCCACAAAATAGATCATCCGCATTCGATAAGGGCGAAATCGATGCTACATGTCCTCCTCACTTTCAAATATTGAAAAATGTCGCGTTAAAATAAATATTCGTTATATGAACAGTGCAAGATATATTGAGCTCTATAAAGTAATTTCCTTACCCAGTTGTCACTGGTTACGACAGCCGCAAAGTCATAAACCCCGCCTATTTCTACAATGTATTTTCTTAAAACGTGATTTTAAACATAACCTTAACCCTAACCACACTGCTAAATGTATGTCTAACCGTAAATTAAAACCATAAAGCTAATGTTTATTCTCATGGATTTTAGCGGAAACGGATGTGGTGTATGAAGAGTGCACCTCGAAATTGCGCAAAAAGTTAATGGATAAAAAAAGTTATTGTTCCTAGTTGACCCCTAGAAGCAACGGGTACATAGGCAACTTAATAATCAGTCTTGCATCAGAACAGAGTATTCAACAACCAACATCAAATTCACTGTAGATTGATATTTACAATCCATTTCAATATATGTATGTTTTCATGTGTATTTAGAGAGATACTTTCATTTTATAAAATATAATCTCAGTAAACCATACTGTACAAGCCAAAGTCAATAAAACTTCAGATTTTAGTCAAAAGGCAGCCTTTTTACTCTATCAAATTATCTAGTTAGCCAAACTACATGCTAGTGATGCATGCACCATATACAGTGGGTGAAAGTATGTGCCCCCCTTTCTGATTTTCTCTATTTTTGCATATTTTTGACACTGACTCAGATCGTCAACCAAAACCTAATATTAGGTAAAGGTTTACAAATAACAAACTAAATGTATACTTAGTTTATTTATTTAATTAACACATTTATGCAACACCCAATTCCCCTGTGTGAAAAAGTAATCCCCCCCTACACTAAATAACTGGTCGTGCCACCTTTAGCTGCAATCAAATGCTTCCTGTAGTTGTTGATCAGTCTCTCACATCGCTGTGGAGGCATTTTGGTCCACTCTTGCATTCAGAGCTGCTTTAACTCAGGAACATTTGTGGGTTTTCAAGCATGAACTGCTCATTTCAAGTCCTGCCACAAAACATCTCAATTGGGATTCGGTCTGGACTTTGGCTAGGCCAATCCAAAACTTGTGTGTTGCTTTTTTAACAATTTTCATTTGAACTTGATTGTTGGTCTTGCTGCATGACCCAGCTACACTTCAGCTTCAGCTCACAGACAGATGGCCTGGCATTCTTCTGTGGAATGATCTGATACAGAGCAGAATTCATGGTTCTTTCTATTTGGGCATGTCGTACAGGCCCCTGAGGCAGCAGAGCATCCCCAAACCATCACACTACCACCAGCATGCTTCACCGTTGGTATGAGGTTCTTACTGTGGAATGTAGTGTTTGGTTTTCGCCAGACATAATGGGACCCATCTCGTTCAAAAAGTTGACTCCAGTTTGACAAAAAAACACCTGGATGATCATCAAGACTATTAGAAGAATGTTCCATGGACAGATGAGTCAAAAGTAAAACTTTTTGGACGACATGGGCCCCATTATGCCTGGCGAAAACCAAACACTGCATTCCACAGTAAGAACCTCGCCTGTGAGCTGAAGCGGACTCACAGCTGGGTCATGCAGCAAGACAATGATCCAAAACACAATCTACATGAAAATGGTTAAAAGCAACACATTTTATGTTTTGGAATGGCCTAGTCAAAGTACAGACCTAATCCCAATTGCGATGTTGTGGCAGGACTTGAAATGAGCAGTTCATGCTTGAAAACCCACAAATGTCGCTGAGTTAAAGCAGTTCTGCCAACATTCCTCCACAGCGATGTGCTAAACTAATCAACAACTACAGGAAGCATTTGGTTGCAGTCATTGCAGCT
This sequence comes from Oncorhynchus keta, assembly GCF_023373465.1. NCBI lineage: Eukaryota > Metazoa > Chordata > Actinopteri > Salmoniformes > Salmonidae > Oncorhynchus > Oncorhynchus keta. The sequence continues at coordinate 27,968,221 of NC_068444.1, read as the reverse complement.
AAAGGTGACACAACCAGTTAGCACGTAAAGGGGCAATTACTTTTCACACAGGGGAATTGGGTGTTGCATAGCTTTGTTAGTTAAATAAATAAAATAAATACATTTGGTTTGTTATTTGTAAACTCAGGTTTCCTTTATCTAAATTAGTTTTTGGTTGAAGATCTGATAACATTCAGTATAAAAAATTTGCGAAAATAGAGAAAATCAGACCGGGGCAAATACTTTGTCACAGCACTATGTCATTTACAATTTTCAGTCTCTTCAAGACAGGCAGTGGAATCATGCACTAGCAGCAAATCAATTACTGTTGTTCTGGTTCTGTGACATACCCCCTCCCATCTCTCAGAGTAGGAGTGCTGATCTAAGATCAGGTACCCACCAGTCTGTCTGGCACTCCTACTCGGACATGGTTTATTAAATACGGCCATGAGAAATTGTCTCACTGAGTTAACACATTCTCCAATTGAGTTTCAGTCAGAGAGAGAAATTACCCCTGTGCATAAAGCAATTATCCCAGAGTTATCTTCCCTCTCTGCTGGAAATGGGGTTGGATTGATGGCAGCCCACAATAGGGTAAAGGGGAGAGTGAGGTAATCAGGCATAAATCTAATGCGAGCTGGGTTATTATGTTCCAATGAAACAAACATTTCATAGGCCTCCATGCATTAGCTCAGCGTTTCTCAACTCCAGTCCTCGAGTACCCCAAACACCACACATTTTTTGTTGTAGCCCTCGCCAAACACATCTGATTTAACTCATCGAGGGCTTGATGATTAGTTGACAAGTTGATTCAGGTGTGCTTGTCCACAGCAAACATTTTAATGTGTACTGTTGTGGCTGGGAATCATGGCATGAGCTCACTGACAAACTTCATGGGCCAAGCATGTTGTTCCAAAGGGTGGGAGAATCAAACTGATTATGTGAACTCAAACATTTCAAACCTATCTGCCCCTTATTTACTGTAATAAGAATAGTAAATGTGCCAACATGAAATCCCATTTTATTGGTTGAGTACACATACTTTGCAGATGTTATTGCAGGTGCAGGGAAATGCTTATGTTCCTAGCTCGAACAATACAAAACGATAAACACAAATCCAAAAAAAGAAATATCAGAACAAGCAATGTCAGAGTCTGGAATATAAATATACAGTATGTGTATATGATGGTGTGTGTAGACAGTATATGCATAGAAAGGTTTGTACAGCAGTAGTTATATAGGATGAGCCTTGACTAGAATACAATTAAGCAATAAGGCCCGAGGTGGTGTGGTATATGGCTAATATACCACGGCTAAGGGCTGTTCTTACGCACGATGCAACGAGGAGTGCCTGGATACAGAATTTAGCCGTGGTATATTGGCCATATACCACGAACACCAGAGGTGCCTTACTGATATTATAAAGGGGTTACCAACATAATTGGAACAGTACAAATAAATGTTTTGTCATACTCGTGGTATACGGTCTGATATACCACGGCTTTCAGGCAATCGGCATTCAGGACTCGACCCACCCAGTGTATAATATAGTATATATATTCGGAAAGTATTTAGACCCCTTGAATTAAAAAATAATTATGTTACAGCCTTATTCTAAAATTGATTACAAAAACAATCCTCACCATTTAAAACACAATACCCTATAATGACAAAGCAAAAACAGTTTTTTAGACATTTTTGCTCATTTATAAAAATCAACTTTATGTAAGAATTCAGACTCTTTACTCAGTACTTTGTTGAAGCACCTTTGGCAGCAATTACAGCCTTGAGTCTTCTTGGATATGATGCTACAAGCTTGACACATCTGTATTTGGGGAGTTTCTCTGGGGATCTTCTCTGCAGATTCTCTCAAACTCTGGGTGCGTGTTCAGGCCCCTCCTGTACTCTGTTCACCCATGACTGCGTGGCAATGCATACCTCCAACTCAATCAAGTGTGCAGACGACACACCAGTTGTAGGCCTGATTAGCAACAATGACGAGATAGTCTACAGGGAGGAGGTGAGGTCCCTGGCGGAATGGTCCCTTAACGTCAACAAAATGAAGGAGCTGATCATGGACTTCAGAAAACATATACGGGACCGCAGTGGAGAAGGTGGAAAACTTCAAGTTCCTCGGCATACATATCACTGAAAATCTGAAATTGTCCACCCACACAGACAGTGTGGCGAAGAAGGCGCGACAGCTCCTCTTCAACCTCAGGAAGCTGAAGAAGGTATTTAGCTTGTCCAGGAGCAAGGCGTCGGTGTCTGCGATGTGGCTGGCTTTTTCCCTTTATAATCTGCGATTGTCTGGAGTCCCTGTCACATACATCTGACCTGTTGGAATTGCAACTCCACTTTGTCCCTGTACTGTCGTTTTGCCTGTTTGATTGCCTTACGGAGAGCATTGCTAATCTGTTTGTACACGTCAGAGGCAGCTGGTTTGGTATTTGGTTTGGATGACTTCTATTCGTCACAGTGGGAACAACATCCTCTATGCATTTGTCAGACCTTACCACAGTTACTTCCTGTTTAAGTTTCTGCCTATAGGAGGGAAGAAGCGTCATTCGGGAGAAAGAGATGGAGATATCGAGGATGAAGGTTGTGTGCCTTGTGGGTAATTAGTCTTTACCATCGGTCCTATTAGCCAATGTACAATTATTACATAATAAAATAAACTAACTACAAGCACGTATATCCTACCAACAGGACATTCAAAAATAATATCTTATGTTTCACCGAGTCATGGCTAAACGACGACATGAATAACAAACAGCTGGCAGGTTATACACTGATTCGGCAGGATAAAACAGTAGCCTCTGGTAAGACAAGGGGTGGTGGTCTGTGTATATTTGTAAACAACAGCTGGTGCACGATATCTAAGGAAATCTCTGGGTTTTGCTCACCTGAGGTAGAGTATCTAATGATAATCTGTAGACCACACTATTTACCAAGAAAGCTTTCATCTATATAATTCGTAGCAGTCTATTTACCACCACAAACCGATGCTGGCACTAAGTACCGCACTCAATGAGCTGTACACGGCCATAAGCAAACAGGAAAACGCTCATCCAGAGGTGGCGCTCCTAGTGGCTGGGGACTTTAATTCAGGGAAACTTAAATCTGTTTTACCTAATTTCTACCAGCATGTTAAATGTGCAACCAGAGGGGGAAAAAAACTCTATACCACCTTTACTCCACACACATACAAAGCTCTCCCTCGCCCTCCATTTGTCAAATCTGACCATGATTATATCCTCCTGATTCCTGCTTACAAGCAAAAACTAAAGCAGGAAGCACCAGTGACTCGGTCAATAAAAAAGTGGTCAGATGAAGCAGATGTTAAGCTACAGGACTGTATTGCTAGCACAGACTGGAATATGTTCTGGGATTCCTCCGATGGCATTGAGGAGTACACCACAGTAGTCACTTGCTTCATCAAAAAGTGCATCGATGACGTCGTCCCCACAGTGACTGCAAGTACATACCCCAACCAGAAGCCATGGATTACAGGCAACATCCACACTGAGCTAAAGGGTAGAGCTGCTGCTTTCAAGGTACGGGACTCTAACCCGGAAGCTTGTAAAAAATCCCGCTATGCCCTCCGACAAACCATCAAACAGGCAAAGCGTCAATACAGGACTAAGTTTGAATCGTACTACACCGGCTCCGACGCTCATTGGATGTGGCAGGGCTTGCAAACTATTACAGACTACAAAGGGAAGCACAGTAGCGAGCTGCGCGGTGACACAAGCCTACCAGACAAGCAAAATTACTTTTATGCTCGCTTTGAGGCAAGTAACACTGAAACATGCATGAGAGCATCAGCTGTTCCGGACAACTGTGTGATCGTGCTCTCCGTAGCCGATGTGAGTAAGACCTTTAAACAGGTCAACAGGTCAATAAGGCCGCAGGGCCAGACGGATTACCAGGACGTGTACGAGGATGAGCTTACCAAATGGCAAGTGTCTTCACTGACATTTTCAACCTCTCCCTGTCTGAGTCTGTAATATCAACATGTTTCAAGCAGACCATAGTCCATGTGCCCAAGAACACTAAGGTAACCTGCCTAAATGACTACTGACCCATTACACTCACGTCTGTTGCCATGAAGTGCTTTGAAAGGCTGGTCATGGCCCACATCAACATCATTATCCCAGAAACCCTAAACCCACTCCAATTTCCATACCGCCCTTCCTTGGTGTCCACATCACCAACGAACTATCATGGTCCATGCACACAAAGACAGTCGTGAAGAGAGCACGACAAAACCTATTCCGCAAGTCCTCAAAACGGTTCTACAGGTGCACCAACGAGGGTATCCTGACTGGTTGCATCACTGCCTGGTATGGCAACTGCTCAGCCTCTGACCGCAAGGCACTACAGAAGGTAGTGGTTATATCCCAGTACATCACTGGGGCCAAGCTTCATGCCAGGCGGTGTCAAGAGGAAGGTCCTAAAAATTGGCAAAGACTCCAGCCACCCTAGTCAGAGACTGTGCTCTCTGCTACCGCACTGCAAGTGGTACCGGAGGTCTAGGTCCAAAAAGCTTCTCAACAGCTTCTACTCCCAATCCATAAGACTCCTGAACAGCTAATCAAATGGCTCGCCAGATGATTTGCTTTTAATTATTTGTTACTTTTATTTCTTATTTTTTAATTATCAAGCATTTTTCTTAAAACTGCATTGTTGGTTAACCACTTGTAAGTAAGCATTTCACTGTAAGGGCGCATGTGATAAATACAATTTGATAATCATGAAACACTCACCTCCACCTTTATTTATCTAGATTTCTTTCTTCCTTTCCACGCAATAGATGGCTAACCCTGCTGGCTGAATGTATGGGGACAGCATATCCGGAGAGAGCCATGATTCCATGAAACAGAGTATGTTACAGTCCCTGATGTCTCTCTGGACGGAGATCCTTGCCCTGAGCTCATATATTTTATTTTCCAGGGACTGAACGCTATTGAGTAATATACTCGGAAGTGGTGGATGGTATGCATGCCACCTGAGTCTGACTCAAAGCCCACTTCTTATTCCTCTTCTCTGGCGACGTCGTCTTGCGGCAGACCCTGGAATTAATGGAATTCGCTCTAGAAATTCAAACAAAGGAACCAATTCAAGTTGAATTTCTGGTCGAAATGCTGGTGAGTGACTGCCGATCTAAAATCCAAAAGTTATTTCCGGCTGTAGATAATAATGCAAGAAACTTTGTGAGCAAATATTGTAAGAAATAACACACAAAAAAACACTGCAAAGGTGGCTAGAAGCTAGAAACAGCATGACAGTGTATTTCGGCACCATTAACATTGTTCCACTGTCCTCCTGTACATCAATCACTGTGTTGGTAATTGTGTCTTAATAAGTATAATGATAAAATGAATCTGTAAAGCAAAGGGCAGCGAGGAGTGTTTGGTAATGCTGCAAAACATGCTTTATGCTTTATTAAACAAAATAATACAGCAATGGTGAAACGGATGACAGGAGAAGATGAGGAAAAATATCACATCCTGCCTCGAATCTGAGTCAGACTCCTCTCTCTCAGCCACTGACCTGCAGTGGGAAAGACAGATTCTGTATTTGTATTATAGTGTTTTCGTGCAAAAAGGAATGTGAGACATCAGTAAAACACACCTACTTCCAGCTCAAGCTCACACATTACAATGAGTCAATAACACGAATGTAACTTTTAATACACAGAGATATTAAACACGGGAATTGAGATGAGTGCAAAATGTGGAGTCCTTTTGACAGAGAAATAACATGTATTGGGGGAAACGCAACAAAGGGTTCTAATGAATGATCTTTAGGATAATGTGCTCACCTTCAAGGAGTCTGTTTTGGTTACTGCAGGGCTGTGTGTATATGTGTGGTGGACACTTGTTTTAATTCCTACTGTCACACATACGATCTCTTTCTTGCCTTCAATTCATTTTTCATTATGTGCTCTTAAGCATTTCCAAAGTCTAGTTGATTGAAACACAAGGCACAAAGTATCATCTTTGGCTATAAGATATTAAAAGCATTTGGATTGAGTGGTTAAACTATTAGGTTGCACACAAACCTGCACATATGTACACACACCAGTTTGAAACCTCTTCTGGTAAGACATTAACTTCAGGACATGAGGGACACAAGGGTAGTCTGTGAAGTGAATCCGATGTGCAGCTAACAGTATAGCTCCCTCCACTGTCCCTCTCCCCATACCGGGCTTCGACTAGTGATCCTCTGCTCGCAAACACACGTGACCAACCTCCTTGACAACGTACCAATCGAATGAGCTATACAAAAAGATCCAATTGGATAGCTCCATCTGCGACATTTCAATGGAGTCAGCTTACGGTACATTCTTAACTCCGTTACATTAGCACAAACGTCTCTCACTCATTACGTAAACGGTCTCTCTCTTCCTGTAACACTGATATCAGATAATCATCTCTGATGACTTCTGGTCATGAGCTCTTGTAAAAAAAACATCAGTCCGGTAAATGTTTAGACCTAAAAGCAAATAATTTAACATTTCACCCTGTTCAGCATCTTAAGGTACCTTTTCATCAGTAATTTAAGTACCTTAACACTCCTTCAAAAAACCCTCGACCACAATACTAAAAGATTAGAGTTTGGGATTTAAAGCAACGAGCGGTGATACACATCGCCACAGCAACAGCCAGCGACGACAACTTACTGCGATGAGTGGATGGTACAGTACTGATAAGAGTAGTGGGGCATTTCTTCATCACCCCACCATGACAAAAGTGATCCTCACTCCATTTACCTCCGCTTGTCTCCTCTCAAAGACACACAGACATTTAACCATTTTATCTGAGTGAAGTGGTTCTGTTGGGTTAGCCAGGGTGCCAGTCTGGTTTTGCTTTGGCCAAATTGTCATTTTGCCATGGCAATGATATAGCTAGCATATACACAGGGACACCAGTCAAACAGGCTGGTAGGAAGTATTGTAGATATACTTTAGTGGCCATCAATGGTGACCCTTACTAGGACACCAGTCAGTCTCTGGGTAGAGGAGGCAGTGGACAGTCTTAAACCTAGAGACGGAGAGATAGAGGGAGGGGAGGAAGAGAGAGGGGGCAGATGGATGAAGAGAGAGGGAGAGATGAGCAATGCCGGGGGTGAGGGAAATGGTAAGACGAAAAAGAGTTGGTGGAGAGAGAGGGGATAACCATTTACATGTAATTCACAATTCAGCTAGAGCAAACTTTGCACTGAGGCAGAGGTTTAGTAAACCAGTGTCATGTAATTGTCTTGTGCATTACTGAATGCTGGTGGGATGTTGGGTTAATGTCTGATTACCGTGAGGGGTCCTCCACCAGGGAGAAGGCTCCTCCAATGCTGACCACATTCCTCCTGTTCTCAAAACCCCCATAGCTCAGAGTGACCTAGACACACACACAAACAATTGGTATCTGTTGTATACATCACAGACAAAAGACAAAGTAGGGTGTCTCTTTCACCCACACACTTGTGTGGAGACAATCTCTCGCTCTCACAGACAGACCCCCTCCTACACACACAGCCCCCACCCCTACCTGTTCCAGCACGGTGTCTGTGGGCAGCCTCTGCAGGTTCTCCAGGTGGGAGTGGAAGAGGTGGGTGTGTGTCAGCGTCACCTCCAGCAGCGCCTCGATGATGTAACCGATTGTGCAGTCGTCAGGGAGACGGATCTTCTCTGCCGTGCTGATGAAGTTCCCCAGACTAGGGAGGAGGAGGACAGGAAAGAATGAAAAAGAAAAGAAAGGGGGGGTAAGATGTGAGGTTGTGAGTGAACTGCTCAAAACAGTTTGGCTTAATAGCTTAACAGCTACAATAATATGTGCAACTGAAGAACATTGAGAGTGTTGAACTGTTCAAACTCACCTAGCCCATGGACTCATCTTGAGGGCCAGACCACGACTGATACAGAACCCTGCACCTCCTGTAGCGAACCAGAACTTCACTGACACCTAGGAGAAGAAAACAAGGGTCAGAGGTCAGGAGTAAGGGAGAGAGAGATAAAGAGAGAGACAGGAAGGGAGGCATTGACAGAACGACCGAGGTGGAAGGGATGGAGCGAGAGAGAAGGATGGTCTGGAGAAAGAGACAGACAAACAGACAGGGTGTACTCACAGATCCATCACTCTTGACCCTCTCTGCAGCCTCTATGGGGTGGTCGAGGCTGGGCCGGCCCAGGTAAACATCCTGGGTGTGTTGGAAGGAGGACAGCAGCTTCAGCAGACTGGGTACAATCACATAGTTATCATCATCCATATGGCAGAACCATCTGGAAGAAGGAGGAGAGAGAATAGAAAGGGAGGGGGGAGGACAGAGAGAGATGCAAGTTATTACATTAATACAGTTATTATAAAGTTATTACAAATCAATTGTATTAAGTGTTACTGACGTGTTAAGGTGTTGTTATCATCACGACAATGATGGTGTTCATTGGAATGTATAGCAGCTCATAAAGTATCATATATAGTACATGGGACTGGAACAAATGTGTCTATATTTTCACTGTTTTTATTTAACCTTTAACTAGACAAGTCAGTTAAGAACAAATTCAAATTTTACAATGACGGCCTACCCCGGCCAAACCCTCCCCTAACTCAGACAATGCTGGGCCAACTGTGCACCACCCCATGGGACTCCCGATCACGTCCGCTTGTGATACAGCCCGGGGTCGAAACAGGGTCTGTAGTGACGCCTCCAGCACTGAGATGCAGTGCCGACGGACTGCTGCGCCACTCGGGAGCCAAATAGGCCAGTGTGTTCCTACAATCTGTGCTTGCCAGAGCTACTGTACGTGAAGACATACAGTCCTATCCATCTGTTGACCTCCTTAACTAAACACACAGACATATGTGTGAAATGTATTCTCAAAATAGGCCTTTCCTTTTCTCACCAGTAAAGAAATATAAATATTTCTTTACATTAGACAGGCAGTCTTCTGAAACTGAGCGGCTCAGTACTCTTGACAAAGGCAGCATCTTAACCACCAAGCAAGTGGGACTACTTGGCCTCCCTGATCAGGGCAGGAGAACAAACTAACTTCTGAATTGGCTTCTTATTGGCCAAATAATGAAGAACTTAATCTATAGTTAAGTTCTTAGCATGCAATGTGATGGTGAATAGCAGGAAGTAAGGTAAAGTATGTAAAGACTCACTTCCTCTGCGACTCGATGAACTTGTCGTATTCCACAGACATCTTACAGCACAGGGCCTGCCGCGTGTGTGCTGCTGAACAGTTAGTGTTGACGACATTAGCCCCTGAGAGAAAAGATGAGGATGTTGAGTCTACTTATCGTACTACTGAGACAGTAATGCTAGGGTATCAAATACACATATGCCTGATAACATATTGCAAGTCTTTCTAAGAACACCAATCAAATTTGATAAATAGTTACATTTAAGAAGGTACAGTGACACAATAATTGCTTTCCTATTTGTACTTCCAGTATCCACCTATTAGAGTGTAGACTGACCTGCTCTCCTCCTCAGCTCCTGATCCTCCCCATCAGTGAATATAAAGGTCTTGAGGAGACAAACAGAGAGAGAGAGATTTGTTAACACTAAGTTCGTTTCCACGTATACACCCCCCTCACACACAAGACAGAGAGAACGAGAGAGCAAAAGAGAGAGGAGAGGGAAGAGAGATCAAAAATGTGGCTTGCACAATGAGGCCTCCATGTCCTAGACCTATACTGCTGATTCATGGAGTGAAGCAGTTGGGTAAAACAATAACCAGACTATGCTAACTCAAACAACACTGGGCCCATTCTCCCTGGCACTCAGTCCCCCTCCTCCCCTTTACCCTGCTCGCCTCAACTATGGCATGCTCCCTCTTTCCTTTCCTCCTCTCTCTCCTAATTGTCTGTTACCCCTCCCTTCCTCCTGTCATTTATTCTTTCCCTCCCTCCCTGCTGCCCGCCTGCCTCGTGCCCAGTGGCATGCCTTCACTTTCTATCCCTCTGTCCCCTTTTCATCTTTCTTCCCTCCCTCCCTCATCCCCCCTTCTTTTATCCTCCAGTTGTCTCCTCCCTGCCTCGTGCCCGGTGGCATGCCCTCTCTTTCCTGTGTGCCCTGGGAGATGCTGGGCATCCGTGCCAGGACTGGTGGAAAACTACACAGGACACCACAGGCATGTGACACACACACACACACCACCACCAGGACGAGCCAGACCATGCCAGGCAAACAAAGACCTTCCCTGATCAAAGAGGGGAGGACCCAGTCACCCTGGCAACTCAGCAGATCCCTGGCCAGCCAGCAGGGCATAAATGGCCTGGAGAGCAGTGTGGTTGCCAGGGCCCGGAGGCAGTGTGGTTGCCGGGGCCCGGAGGCAGTGTGGTTGCCAGGGCCCGGAGGCAGTGTGGTTGCCGGGGCCCGTTGGCTGAAGTTTTAAACAGATTTCTACCATGTTAAGTCAACCTGCAAGCCTGGGGATATTCTGGCTCACTGTAGATGGTGTAAATTCTATGACAGGCTGTTAAAACAACACAAATGTGCAAAAAGTCAGACACAAGAAAATTGATAACATCTTGTTAAAACATTTCAAGATACCCTGGTTCTACTCTCGTTCATTCAAAGTTGCTACACCGTGCAGGAGAAAGCCTCCAATCCCTTCAATCTACAGTACCTTTCTTCCCTCCCTCCCGTAAGTCATTTTCCAACAGCTCTATTATGAACACTGTAGAAGGATTCCTAGAATAGTTTCCACATTTGAAATACTCAGAGACTAAAGCTGTGACTCAGTGTGGTTCCATGTCTTCTTTTCTTTCCAGAGAAATCTCTCCACATATATGGAGAGAAGGTTGGCCTCGTGTTCACTCAGCAAGACTGGAGCTAAAGAGAAATGGCTGCTCTGTGTTCTCACGGACTCCCCTCATAGGGTTTTAACAGGTACAAATAAACCCAGCAGGCATCCTTTAAACTCCACTCCAGGTATACATTGCCCATAGTCACAGACCTAGGATCAGCCCACCATTATTCTGAACCTTAACCACTAGTGAGGAAAACACAAAACTGACCATAGATCAGTGTCTTGGAATTAGGAGCAACTTCACACTACTCCATAAACCTCACATGAGCCAGAATGTCTGTTGAAAGCCCATTCTATTTGACCCCATACACCAATCAGACTGTCTGTCTGACTGCCTGTCTGTAGATCCCACTACTCTTTAAACCCTCTTGATTTCCAAACAGTAAAACAACTGATGAGCCTGACACATCCATATGATCTATAAATGAGTGGAACTACCCAGCTGCTGCTCTTAACTGAGGCTCATAACATTTTCCTTAGAGTGGCTCAACCTAGGCCGTCATTTTAAATAAGAATCTGTTCTTAACTGACTTGCCTCGTTAAATAAATAAAACATGTTTTGTTAAATTGTTGACCTAAAAGTGTGTATGCATGTATGCACACATGACTGTAAGTCGCTTTGGATAAAAGCGTCTGCTAAATGGCATATATTAAAAGACTGAGAACTAGGCCAATGCTATATACCTGTCTGAGCCAATGGTCAGAACAGTAGCGGTGGTCACACTTGTTCTTTTAGTGAATAGTTGTGCAGGTGGCCATTAGAAAGTAGACACACAGTGGAACGGTGGCACAATGCGGTCTTTGAACACTCCTCTCCTGGTCTGTGTCCCAAATTGTACCATATTTCCTATATAGTGCACTACTTTGACCAGGGCCTGTAGTGTATTACAAAGAGAATAGGGTGCCATTTGGGATGCACCCCTGGAGCTGCCTGGGAGATAGGGTATTTTTATGTCAACACAAATGGAGCTGTGACGTTAGTTACTAAGCAAATTGGGCCAGTGTGTTTGGTCCTGTTAATGTGCAGCTGAACACTGGAACTCTTTGTCTTGAAGGGCCTCACTGCTGATCTGTTTTATAGGCCCAGAACAGACCCAGGATATGAACCAGTCACCCTATTCCCTATATCCCCCATAATCAACTGGCGAACAACAGTCCAGACTCAGAATGGGGTCGAACTTCGACCCCTGGTATCATTTAAACACAAGTAAGACATGGGAAAATGTGTAGAATTGCAGAAAATTAGCTTTATAACAGCAAAAACAATTCTCTGCCCAATGCAAAATGTGTAGAATTACAGAAAATTAGCTTTAAAACAGCAAAAACAATTCTCTGTCCAATGCAAAATGTTTAGAATTGCAAGAAACATGTTCTCTCCACCAGAAAGAGTTGTGTGAACATTTTGGGGTTGCGAGGTGGGGGTTTGTTACTACACCGATAAATGACTATATCCATCCAGACCTTTGCCACCTAGGAAATGTGTGTGACCAGACATTCTAAAATAGTACTTGTGAAATAAGCATAAGTGTGAAAGTATGTTAATACGTGATGTATGTTGGCTATGGAAAAAGAAGAGTATGAAGTAGCCTACCCCTTCACTCACACAGCCTACCCCTTCACTCACACAGCCTACCCCTTCACTCACACAGCCTACCCCTTCACTCACACAGCCTACCCCTTCACTCACACAGCCTACCCCTTCACTCACACAGCCTACCCCTTCACTCACACAGCCTACCCCTTCACTCACACAGCCTACCCCTTCACTCACACAGCCTACCCCTTCACTCACACAGCCTACCCCTTCACTCCCTTCACTCACACAGCCTACCCCTTCACTCACACAGCCTACCCCTTCACTCACACAGCCTACCCCTTCACTCACACAGCCTACCCCTTCACTCACACAGCCTACCCCTTCACTCACACAGCCTACCCCTTCACTCACACAGCCTACCCCTTCACTCACACAGCCTACCCCTTCACTCACACAGCCTACCCCTTCACTCACACAGCCTACCCCTTCACTCACACAGCCTACCCCTTCACTCACACAGCCTACCCCTTCACTCACACAGCCTACCCCTTCACTCACACAGCCTACCCCTTCACTCACACAGCCTACCCCTTCACTCACACAGCCTACCCCTTCAATTCAACGCTACACACCATTTAACACATGGGTATCTTTCTATAATATACTAGGTTATGGTTCTACCCTATGACACAGTTCTCACCAGCTGTGCTATGTTGCCTGTTGATCTATAATAAATTCTACAGCCTCCAGTTGATTACTGGAGTCAGGTGTGTTAGCTGAGGCTGGGGAAAAATCAGGCCCCCAAGGACTAGAGTCGCCCATCCCTGTTCTACAGCCTCCCATAGATCCCTGCGTGGAGAATGTTAATCTATATTCTACAGCCTCCCATAGATCCCTGCGTGGAGAATGTTGATCTATATTCTACAGCCTCCCATAGATCCCTGCGTGGAGAATGTTGATCTATATTCTACAGCCTCCCATAGATCCCTGCATGGGGAATGTTGATCTATATTCTACAGCCTCCCATAGATCCCTGCGTGGAGAATGTTGATCTATATTCTACAGCCTCCCATAGATCCCTGCGTGGAGAATGTTGATCTATATTCTACAGCCTCCCATAGATCCCTGCGTGGAGAATGTTGATCTATATTCTACAGCCTCCCATAGATCCCTGCGTGGGGAATGTTGATCTATATTCTACAGCTTCCCATAGATCCCTGCGTGGAGAATGTGGATCTATATTCTACAGCCTCCCATAGATCCCTGCGTGGGGAATGTTGATCTATATTCTACAGCTTCCCATAGATCCCTGCATGGGGAATGTTGATCTATATTCTACAGCCTCCCATAGATCCCTGCGTGGGGAATGTTGATCTATATTCTACAGCCTCCCATAGATCCCTACGTGGAGAATGTTGATCTATATTCTACAGACTCCCATAGATCCCTACGTGGAGAATGTTGATCTATATTCTACAGACTCCCATAGATCCCTGCGTGGGGAATGTTGATCTATATTCTACAGCCTCCCATAGATCCCTGCGTGGAGAATGTTGATCTATATTCTACAGCCTCCCATAGATCCCTGCGTGGAGAATGTTGATCTATATTCTACAGCCTCCCATAGATCCCTGCGTGGAGAATGTTGATCTATATTCTACAGCCTCCCATAGATCCCCTCCCATAGATCCCTGTGGAGAATGTTGATCTATATTCTACAGCCTCCCCATAGATCCCTGCGTGGAGAATGTTGATCTATATTCTACAGCCTCCCATAGATCCCTGCGTGGAGAATGTTGATCTATATTCTACAGCCTCCCATAGATCCCTGCATGGAGAATGTTGATCTATATTCTACAGCCTCCCATAGATCCCTGCGTGGAGAATGTTGATCTATATTCTACAGCCTCCCATAGATCCCTGCGTGGAGAATGTTGATCTATATTCTACAGCCTCCCATAGATCCCTGCGTGGAGAATGTTGATCTATATTCTACAGCCTCCCATAGATCCCTGCGTGGAGAATGTTGATCTATATTCTACAGCCTCCCATACAGGCCTCTGTGTTTGGAGAAGGATAACACCAGAGAATTCTCCCCACTTCCCCCTCCCTCTGACTTATCCCCTAAACACATCTCTCATTCCTCCTGTGGTGGTAGACCCTGGGCCCCCAGAGGGAGGAAGTTCCTGGGCAACCAGAGACTACAGGAGAGCAGGAGACGTGTGCATGAGGAACACACTGCTGTGTTTGCTCTCTCTCTGGAATCTCTGTCCCCCACCCCCTTTCTTCCCAGTTCAACCAGCCTTGCTCCCACAGATTCCTCCTGCCCTCCAGCCTTCTAAATGGTGGGGGTGGGCAGAAATTCCTGCACAGAGAGAGAGCAAACACAGCAGTGTGTTCCTCCTGCACACATCTCCTGCTCTCCTCTAGTCTCTGGTTGCCCAGGAACTTCTTCCCTCTGGTGGCCCAGGGTCTACAACCACATACAGGCCCGCGCGAGAACACTTCCCCACGCTGCACAGGGCATGCCTTTCCACCCTTCCTGCACACACACGCCATCATGTGCTTAACCATTCCATGTCCCCTGGCCACCATGGGTACATACCCACCCACACACACTACGGCCAGCAAGACACTGTTCTGTAGAGCATCGGTTCTCTCTGTCACGGTCTGACCATCGTTCGTATGTGTTTTCCTTGTTTTAGTGTTGGTCAGGACGTGAGCTGGGTGGGCATTCTATGTTTGGCCTGATATGGTTCTCAATCAGAGGCAGGTGTTAGTCATTGTCTCTGATTGGGAACCATATTTAGGTAGCCTGTTTTGTGTTGGGTTTTGTGGGTGATTGTCCTTAGTGTCCTTTGGTCCTGTCTCTGTGTTAGTTTACGCAAGTATAGGCCGTTTCGGTTTTCGTTACGTTATTTGTTTTGTAGTGTTTGTATTTAGATTCGTGTTACGTTTGTTGAATAAACATGGATCGCAATCTACACGCTGCATTTTGGTCCGACTCTCCTTCACCACAAGAGAACCGTTACAGAATCACCCACCCTAACAGGACCAAGCAGCGTGTCAACAGGCAGGAGACCTGCGCAAACTCCCTGTGCTTACAGGGGGGCTAGAGAGACCGGGCAGGCACCGTGTTATGCAGTGGTGCGCACGGTGTCCCCAGGTATATTCCAGCTCCTCGTATCGGCCGGGCTAGAGTGGGCATCGAGCCAGGTAAGGTTGGACAGGCTCGGTGCTCAAGAGCTCCAGTGCGCCTGCACGGTCCGGTCTATCCAGTACCACCTCCACACCCCAGCCCTCCAGTACCACCAGTGCCAGCACCACGCATCAGGCCTCCAGTGCGCCTCGCCTCTCCAGCGCTGCCGGAGTCTCCCGCTTGTTCAGCGCTGCTGGAGCCTTTCTCCTCTCCTGCGCTGCTGGAGTCTCCTGCCTGTTCAGCGCAGCCTGAGCTGCCAGCCCGCAGGGAGCAGCCAGAGCTGCCAGCCCGCATGGAGCAGCCAGAGCTGCCAGTCTGCATGGAGCAGCCAGAGCTGTCAGTCTGCATGGAGAAGCCAGAGCTGTCAGTCTGTATGAAGCAGCCAGTCTGCATGGAGCAGCCAGAGCTGTCAGTCTGCATGAAGCAGCCAGAGCTGCCAGTCTGCATGAAGCAGCCAGAGGTGCCAGTCTGCATGGAGCAGCCAGAGCTGCCAGTCTGCATGGAGCAGCCAGAGCTGTCAGTCTGCATGGAGCAGCCAGAACTGCCAGTCTGCAAGGAGCTGCCAGTCTGCAAGGAGCTGCCAGTCTGCAAGGAGCTGTCAGTCTGCAAGGAGCTGTCAGTCTGCAAGGAGCTGCCAGTCTGCACGGAGCTGCCAGTCTGCACGGAGCTGCCAGTCTGTAAGGAGCTGCCAGTCTGCAAGGAGCTGCCAGTCTGCACGGAGCCGCCAGAGCTGCCAGTCTGTAAGAAGCCGCCAGAGCTGTCAGCCTATATGGAGCAGCCAGAGCCGCCAGTTAGTGTGGAGCAGCCAGAGCCGCCAGTCAGCATGGAGCAGCCAGATCCGTCAGTCTGCCAGGATCCGCCAGTCAGCCAGACTCTTCCAGATCTGCCAGTCAGCCAGACTCTTCCAGATCTGCCAGTCAACCAGACCCTTCCAGATCTGCCAGTCAACCAGACCCTTCCAGATCTGCCAGTCAACCAGACCCTTCCAGATCTGCCAGTCAATCAGACCCTTCCAGATCTGCCAGTCAACCAGACTCTTCCAGATCTGCCAGTCAACCAGACCCTTCCAGATCTGCCAGTCAACCAGACCCTTCCAGATCTGCTAGTCAACCAGACTCTTCCAGATCTGCCAGTCAACCAGACTCTTCCAGATCTGCCAGTCAACCAGACACTTCCAGATCCGCCAGTCAACAAGATACTTCCAGATCCGCCAGTCAGCCAGATCCGCCAGTCAGCCAGGATCCACCAGTCAGCCAGACTCTTCCAGACCCGCCAGTCAACCAGACTCTTCCAGACCCGCCAGTCAACCAGACTCTTCCAGACCCGCCAGTCAACCATACTCTTCCAGACCCGCCAGTCAACCAGACTCTTCCAGACCCGCCAGTCAACCAGACTCTTCCAGACCCGCCAGTCAACCAGACTCTTCCAGACCCGCCAGTCAACCAGACTCTTCCAGATCTGCCAGTCAACCAGACTCTTCCAGACCCGCTAGTCAACCAGACTCTTCCAGATCCGCCAGTCAACCAGACTCTTCCAGATCCGCCAGTCAACCAGACTCTTCCAGATCCGCCAGTCAACCAGACTCTTCCAGATCCGCCAGTCAACCAGACTCTTCCAGATCCGCCAGTCAACCAGACTCTTCCAGATCCGCCAGTCAGCCGGGATCTGCCAGAACTGCCAGTCGGGATCTGCCAGATCTGCCAGTCGGCCAAGATCTGCCAGATCTGCCAGTCGGCCAAGATCTGCCAGTCGGCCAGGATCCGCCAGTCAGCAAGGATCTGCCAGATCTGCCAGTCAGCCAGGATCTGCCAGTCAGCCAGGATCTGCCTAAACCACCAGCCAGCCAGGATCTGGTAGATCCATCAACCTGCCCGAGCTTCCTCTCACTCCCGAGCTTCCTCTCACTCCCGAGCTTCCCCTCAGTCCCGAGCTGCCCCTCAGTCCCGAGCTGCCCCTCAGTCCCGAGCTGCCCCTCAGTCCCGAGCTGCCCCTCAGTCCGGAGCTGCCCCTCAGTCCGGAGCTGCCCCTCAGTCCAGTGGGGCCCGTTGTTTGGTTACCTAGGCCAAGGTTAGCGGCGAGGGTCACCACTCAAGGGACGCTAAGGAGGTGGACTAAGACAACTATGGAGCGGGGTCCACGTCCAGCACCAGAGCCGCCACCGCGGACAGATGCCCACCCAGACCCTCCCCTATAGGTTTAGGTTGTGCGTTCGGAGTCCGCACCTTGGGGGTTCTGTCACGGTCTGACCATCGTTCGTATATGTTTTTCTTGTTTTAGTGTTGGTCAGGACGTGAGCTGGGTGGGCATTCTATGTTGTGTGTCTGGTTTGTCTATTTCTATGTTTGGCATGATATGGTTCTCAATCAGAGGCAGGTGTTAGTCATTGTCTCTGATTGGGAACCATATTTAGGTAGCCTGTTTTGTGTTGGGTTTTGTGGGTGATTGTCCTTAGGTCCTGTCTCTGTGTTAGTTTACGCAAGTATAGGCTGTTTCGGTTTTCGTTGCGTTATTTGTTTTGTAGTGTTTGTATTTAGATTCGTGTTACGTTTGTTGAATAAACATGGATCGCAATCTACACGCTGCATTTTGGTCCGACTCTCCTTCACTACAAGAGAACCGTTACACTCTCCTTCTGTACCATCACTACAACTCCTTAAATTCTATCAGCATATCGATAGTGCTACCAGGGCTGGTAAAACCCTGGATCATTGTTATTCTAACTTCCGCGACGCATATAAGGCCCTCCCCCGCACTCCTTTCGGAAAAGCTGACCACGACTCCATTTTGTTGCTTCCAGCCTATAGATAGGAAGCTCCCGCGCTCAGGTCTGTTCAACGCTGGTCCGACCAATCTGATTCCACTCTTCAAGATTGCTTCGATCACGTGGATTGGGAAATGTTCCGCGTTGCATTAAACAACAACATTGACGAATATGCTGATTCGGTGAGCGAGTTCATTAGCAAGTGCATTGGCGATGTCGTACCCACAGCAACTATTAAAACATTCCCAAACCAGAAACCGTGGATTGATGGCAGCATTTGCGTGAAACTGAAAGCGCGAAACACTGCTTTTAACCAGGGCAAGGTGACCGGAAACATGACCGAATACAAACAGTGTAGCTATTCCCTCCGCAAGGCAATCAAACAAGCTATAAGCGTCAGTATAGAGACAAAGTAGAGTCACAATTCAGAGACAAGAGGTATGTGGCAGGGTCTACAGTCATTCACGGATTACAAAAAGAAAATCAGTTCCGTCGCGGACCAGGATGTCTTGCTCCCAGACAGACTAAACAACTTCTTTGCTCGCTTTGAGGACAATACAGTGCCACTGACACGGCCAACTACCAAAACCTGCGGACTCTCCTTCACTGCAGCCGACGTGAGTAAAACATTTAAACGTGTTAACTCTCTCAAGGCTGCAGGCCCAGACAGCATCCCCAGCCGCGTCCTCAGAGCATGCGCAGACCAGCTGGCTGGTGTGTTTACAGACATATTCAATCAATCCTTATCCCCCAGTCTGCTGTTCCCACATGATTCAAGAGTGCCACCATTGTTCCTGTTCCCAATAAAGCCAAGGTAACTGAGCTAAACGACTACCGCCCCGTAGCACTCACTTCCGTCATCATGAAGTGCTTTGAGAGACTAATCAAGGACCATATCACCCCCACCCTACCTGACACCCTAGACCCACTCAAATTTGCTTACCGCCCCAATAGGTCCACAGACGACGCAATTGCAACCACACTGCCCTAACCCATCTTGACAAGAGGAATATCTATGTGAGTATGCTGTTCATCGACTACAGCTCAGCATTTAACACCATAGTACCATAGACCCTGGGTCTCGACCCCGCCCTGTGCAACTGGGTACTGGTCTTCCTGACGGGCCGGCCCCAGGTGGTGAGGGTAGGTAACATCTCCACCCCGCTGATGCTCAGCACTGGGACCCCACAAGGGTGTGTTCTGAGCCCTCTCCTGTACTCCCTGTTCACTCACGACTGCATGGCCATGCACGCTTCCAACTCAATCATCAAGTTTGCAGACGACACTACAGTGGTAGGCTTGATTACCAACAACGACGAGACGGCCTACAGGGAGGAGGGGAGGGCCCTCGGAGTGTGTTGTCAGGAAAATAACCTCACACTCAACAAAACAAAGGAGATGATCGTGGACTTCAGGAAACAGCAGAGAGAGTACCCCACTATCCACAGACGGGACAGTAGTGGAGAGGGTAGAAAGTTAAGTTCCTCTGCGTACACATCACAGACAAACTGAAATGGTCCACCCACACAGACAGTGTGGTGATGAAGGCACAACAGCTCCTCTTCAACCTCAGGAGGCTGAAGAAATTCGGCTGGTCACCAAAAGCACTCACAAACTTTTACAGATGCACAATCGAGAGCATCCTGTCGGGCTGTATCACCGCCTGGTACGGCAACTGCTCCGCCCACAACCGTAAGGCTCTCCAGAGGGTAGTGAGGTCTGCACAACGCATCACCGGGGGCAAACTACCTGCCCTCCAGGACCCTTACACCACCCGATGTCACAGGAAGGCCATAAAGATCATCAAGGACAACAACCACCCGAGCCACTGCCTGTTCACTCCGCTATCATCCAGAAGGCGAGGTCAGTACAGGTGCATCAAAGCAGGGACAGAGAGACTGAAAAACAGCTTCAATCTCAAGGCCATCAGACTGTTAAACAGCCACCACTAACATTGAGTGGCTGCTGCCATACATGTAAAAAATGTATCACTAGCCACTTTAAACAATGCCACTTAATATAATGTTTACATAGCCTACATTACATATGTATATACTGTACTCGATACCATCTACTGCATCTTGCTTATGCCGTTCTGTACCATCACTCATTCCTATAGCTTAATGTATATATTCTTCATCCTTTTACACTTGTGTATATAAGGTAGCTGTTGTGAAATTGTTAGGTTAGATTACTCGTTGGTTATTACTGCATTGTCGGAACTAGAAGCACAAGCATTTCGCTACACTCGCATTAACATCTGCTATCCATATGTATGTGACAAATCAAATTTGATTCTCTACCCCAGCATCTGTCTCATTATGGTCTTGTATATACAGATCACTGAATCCCAGCCAGAGATACAGGTAACTCAAACTTAAGCATAAACCATGCACTGATGGGACAATACGTTAGGATTGGGCCATAGTAGCTGAGGTTATGAGGGGTGGAGAACACATGGACTTCTCATCTCAGAGAATCTGCTTCAGTTTTACTTTATGGCTCCACTGAACATCAACCATTGCTTTAGTGGAGGATTCTAACCGTGCAGATGAGGAAACACCCAATATCACACCAAACAACCACAAGACCAACAGAGATTGGCAGGAGAGCCAATAAGATGGCTTGGCATCAATTCATCAAGATGAGTTACGTATGTGGTTTGTTAGAATCGTTATAGAACCTGATCCAAGCAGTCAATTGATTCCCACTGGCCTTTATGCTCTTGACGCACATATCGTCATTCTGAACCACAGGAGCTGATACTCTTGCCAAGGGGGGAGAAGTTGTTTATTTAATGGTTGAGATGTTTTTCTGAGATGAGTTCCAAGTGCTTGAGCTCTGTGCTGACAGGGAGTGAACTGGGTATCTGCAATGCCCCAGATGTCTCTACTTTTGTAATAGCAATAGGAAACCCAGATGTGGGCCAGCATGGGGGCATGAATCTGCAGTGTTGGCTACAACAAAAAACGTTGTTGTATTGGATAGGTGCAGTGAAAAGTGTTGTTTTAAAGGGTCAGGCATAGTAGCATGACATCCCTTGAGCAAATTAGGTTTAAATGATTTTTTTTACCTTGTCGGCTGGGGTATTCAAACCAGCGACCTCTTGGTTGCTGGCCCAACGCTCTAACTGTTAAGCTACCTGCTGCCCTATGGCTAAAACCATCCCTATGAGCACATGAAGACATTGGAAAGATGTTGAAAATAAATATTTTCAAAATCTTGTGTTCACTGGGATAGAATCTTAAACCAGAATTTGCCATAGCAGCACATTTCCTCCACTTCCATGTTCTATATGATAATCAAACCCTTGTTGAAGGAGTACAGTCAACTCTTAAGAGAAATGGACCTGCAGTGTAGTTGCAGTGACATGCAGCCCATGGCGCTAGAAATTATGTTCACTCTTTACTGTTACTACAGCTGCTTGGAGAACAGAGAAAGGGGAAGGAGTCATTGTGTACTCTAGAAACATGCCCTGTCTGGAGGTCTTGCTAACAGTACAAGACAAATGAGATGATCTACCCTGTCGATAAAACATAACCTGGGGGGGGGGGGGCTGTGTTTGTATTGACATAACAAATACCCTTATCCAGGGCCATAGGCTGCATCTGAACCACTGCCAAGTTCAGACTTGAGTGTGTGTGTGTGTGTGTGTGTGTGTGTGTGTGTGTGTGTGTGTGTGTGTGTGTGTGTGTGTGTGTGTGTGTGTGTGTGTGTGTGTGTGTGTGTGTGTGTGTGTGTATGCATGTGTCTGTGTTCCTCCCTACCTGTTCTTTGGCTTTGGACACCCAGGTCTGGAACAGTAAATCCAGTCTGGACTTGTGGTACTTCCTGGTGGTCTTCACCGCTATGAAAATGTCTTTCAGCTCTAGAGGGGTCCTGGACCGAGACCCTCCAGCCCCCACCACAACTCCAGCTCTGTGGGGGAAGTCCTCCTTCGGCCCTGTCTGAGAGTCTGTATGCTTCCCATTGCCCTGGGTGTCACCTCGACCAGCTGTATACACCCAGTCCACATCCCCAGTCCTCTTGGTCTCTCTGGGTGTGCCCTGCCCTATAGATCCACCATCAATCCCATAATTTCCCACTGTCACTTTCCCCACATCTGCCTGGAGAGGGACAACCAGAACTCCAGGGTGCTGGGGGATTTTGCTGGCACCTGTGCCCGCCTGGGCAGGCTTGGTGTGGGCCCGGGGCTGAGGCAGGTCCCCCTGATGCTGTGAGGGCTGGAGGGCAGGGATGAGGAGCAGCAGGAGGGCACAGAGGGCCAGGGAGAACAGAAAGCAGAACTTGCTGACACCCATCGAGGAGACATGCATCCTGATTGGCCGCTGGAGGGGCCTTTCAGCCCCCGGCGCCAGCTTTGCTTCCCACTCCACCGCGTCCCATCTTTATGACATCACACAGGAACCTGAAGAGACATCACCACCACCCCGCATAATAAGATGACAGTGACACACTTGAAAACCTAATCTGATTCCTGCATGGGTTTACTCTACCCTGGGTGCCAGACAGACTAGTTTGTTTCTGCATCTTGGCCAGGTCACAATTGTAAATGAGAACTTGTTCTCAACTTGCCTACCTGGTTAAATAAAGGTGAAATAAAAAATACAAATCAATAAAAGGGACAAGATTTCACTGTACAACTCTATATACATTCTGATTGAGTCCCTCTTAAATGGCAGACACTATTTCTTCTCAGTCTGACCACTAACTAAAACAGGCCTGTAAAGTCTGGAAGTTCTCTTCTTGGCACATTGTCACTCATGCCCTTCCATTTGCCAGTCAGTTTATACAGGTCACATTTAATTGACAGACTTACCTTCAGTGTGTGAGCAATTTCCTGTTTGCTGCTATTTTCAGAGGCAATGATACCTCAACCAGTAGCAGATGTCAGTTGTAGGAAGCAGAGGGATGTAATCAAACCCTTTTTTCTTTACTAAAATTAGCCCCCTTAGTAAAATATGAGCTCTCAGAACAGATATGTGGATATAGCATGAAGGATAGTGGATAGCATGAAGGAGTTATACATAATTTACAGGGGGAAATAAATAAATAAACATAATGCATAACATTTCATATTTTGGTGCCTGGTTTGGGATTATGCAAATCTGCAAATCTGGTAGATGCAAATCTGCCAGATTGGGTCACTGCCAATAGAAACAGGTCTGACTGCTGTGGGCTCGGTCATTTAACTGTAGAGTTCACAACAAATGTATGAAAACAACAACGCGATTAACCAACATTATTGGGTCTTATAAAGGTAACTTTAAAGTTTACGGGTATGTTTAGGAGTTGTTCCGTGTGCATGTCGTGCACATACGGGTCTATAGGCTGTCCTACGGTAAACAAAAGAAAGGCAAGAGTGTTCAGTCAATAATTTTTTTTCTATGAAAACCCCGGTTTATGACGAATTACTTAAAACACTTATTCTGTGATCACGAAAAGGCCTTATACTTACATGGAAACAAAATAAATCACGTATTTAATCCGATGTGCCTCCTCCCAAATGCAGCAATAAAACACCAGGGGAACTGGTCACCAAAAATGAATTAAGTGAACAGAATCTGATCAAAGAAAATTAAAATACAATACAGGGTTTCCAGACGCTTTTATACTCAACGATCTTCTCTTTTTTTGTCTCCTCGTCTTGACAATGATTGGATTGGGCTCACATTTTAACCATTAGCAGCCCGCTTTCTCTATTCGACCGCGATTAAGAAACCTAGCTGTGTGCACTCATCCAGTCAAGTGCAAGCGAGTCAAACAACGTCAGTTGTTTCTATTGCGATTATAAACGACCTCTGTTTCTCGGATTCTTCTCAAATCACCTACTGTGTGATTCTCGCTCCAAACGCAAATTATCTGAAACTGAGCGCCCTCTGGTTGATGCTGACCTGGCCTTGCAAATTAAATGTCCCTGTAGTGTAGTAGGCTACAGCTGTTGGGGTCGCCACTGTGTTGCTATTTTCGCTCTGGATGTCGTAGGCTCTCGTAGCCTATTTTGTGCTGACAATGGAAAAAGTTGTCAGACAAAACAACTCGCGGCAAAATCCCTCCTGTAGGTTTAGCCAACTAGTGTTACAAAGTAATTTTAAAAAACACGTTTTCATCTCAAGGGTGACCTCAAATAAATTGTTAGAATTTACAATTTGAGTAATTCATGTTTAATATCTGAACTAATATCTTAACTAGTTGTATCTTAATACAAATTACCATCAGTTTGCAACTGTTTTTTGTTGATAGAAATATTCCACGTTCAAAACAACTGGGAACTCGGGAATCTCTGATGACTTTAGTGCGTTGAAACAACTGGGAACTCGGAAACAAACGATCTCCCATTGGTAAAAATCGATCTGGGAATATCGGGCCTCTTTCTATTAATTCCGATTTTTCAACCTGAATATCACTGACGTCAATGTTTGACCTCGTATTTTTCCGAGTTCGGCGTTGATTTGAACGCTGCAATAACACTGCCTCGGACACATCTGGAGCAGCGCTGACGTCATTACGTAAAAGAGCCCTGTGAACCCATGCCCCGGATGTGATAGCGAGCCGTTGTTTGTTGCTGTAGACTCAGATTATCCATCATATTACATTTTAGTCATTTAAAATACACTCTTATCTAGAGCTATTTACAGTAGCGAGTGGATACATTGTACATTTCTCTGGTCCCACATGGGAATAAAACCCACAACCCTGGCGTGGCAAGCGCCATGCTCTACCAACTGAAACACGGGACCATATCGACCAGTTAATCGACTGGCTGCTCCAACAATGAAAATAAATGTCTTCAGAAATGGAAGGCAGTCTGGAGAAGGCAAGATCAGGTGGGACCCCTCGAGCCAATGAGAGGACAGATACGAGTGTGATAACAGGCACACATCATATATGAAGTGTTTTTTTCTCAAACTTGGCAGGATATCATGTGTCCTACTTATATCAGTACACTCATAACAACGTAAGCATTACCAAACGTATATTCGATCAAATAAGCCTCAAGTAGAAAACAAGACATTACTTTTTTTGTTAACTAAATTCGACATTCATTGATCTCCATACAACAACTCCTCCCTTGATCAGCGGGGAAAACGCCACCTGCTGGAGAAGACAGATTTTGGTCCCAGTTATCCGTCTCGCTTCGCTTCTTCCTCTCTGCCGCTGAACGTCACAAACCGTGAAAGATGCCTTTGCCCGTGCAAGTATTCAACTTTCAGGTAATCATTAATCTATTTTGATGCATGTTTACACAAAAACGGCATGCGGGTATGCACGTGGAGAAGGCTTTCCTCGCGCTTAACTGGGACGGTGGGTACTCCGATAAACACGCAAGCCTTGCATACATCGGGAGTAGCTTGGGCCGCTAGCAGTACTGGCAAGCTAACTAGCTAGGCTAACTTTAGTAAGTTCATATAGCTAACTCTACAGCATTATATTTCCATTCACTGTTATTCTATACCAACTGACTAATGTTAGAATGACAAAAAATGAGAAAGGTGCACCCCAGGAAACTGTTCGCTGGTCATTTATGGTTTCTTCAGGCACTTTGACAGTCATGCTAACTCGCTAGTTTTCTGTTATTGTAGTTAGTTGATTGACCTGTTATCCAGCTAGTAGTAGTTTAGCCATCCCTTTTTAATTTTGTTCAGTAACACATGTACATTGTGTCTCCAATGTAAGTATCCAGTGGGACATGAGCGATCTGTCTATTGTGGGAGTGTCGTGTATGTATGGCTATTTATTACCTTGGTAACCTGGTTGCAGACTGTCACTATTCCCCTCATTGTGCCACGCTGCTATGACACTTATCAACAGTATGTACAGATAACTGCCAAAATAAAGATAACGCTTGATAAAATCAGGGATACAAAGTATGGTTCCTGAGTTAATTAATCAATTAACATCTCATCATGTTTAGGGTCATGTATAAAAATTGCCGGTTATTTTGGCTATCATTGCAAGAAGAAGATATCTGTGACTTTGAAAGAGGGGGTCTCAAAAGAGCAAAGGGGGTTTAAAGTGTGTGTCAGTCACCTGATCTCAACCCAAATTTTTTTATTTTACCTTTATTTAACTAGGCCGTCATTGAAAAGTCTTATTTTCAATGACGGCCTAGGAACAGTGGGTTAACTGCCTTGTTCAGGGGCAGAACGACAGATTTTTATGTCAGCTCGGGGATTCGATCTTGCAACCTCTCGGTTACTACAAAACTCTAACCACTAGGCTACCTGCCGCCCAAATTTTAGGAGGTTCTGTAGCGGCACCTGAGACAGTTTTCCATCACCATCCACAAAACAACAAATTATGGAATTTTCGTGAAAGAATGGTGTCGCATCCCTCCAATAGAGTTCCAGACACTTGTAGCATTGAAGCTGTTCTGGTAGCTCGTGGTGGCCCAACACCCTATTAAGACACTTTATGTTGGTGTTTCTTCTATTTTGGCAGTTACCTGTATGTTCGCTCTTCTTCAGGGGGTTGTTGAGCCCATGCAGATAGATGCTGACCCACAGGAGGACCAGCAGAATGCACCAGATGTCAACTATGTGGTGGAAAACCCCACGCTGGTATGGTCTATCTATCCAGAATCCCCCCCTACTAGCATTGTAAAGGCGGGCTTGTTTCATGTAGATGGGACTCAAATACCACACAAATGACATTTCTACTGCTATTTAAATTTTAAACTGAAATCAAAGGAATCTGTAGAAGTGGAATACCCCACAAGACATGCCACTAGAGGTCTCTTCACAATACCCAAGTCCAGAACAGAATATGGTAGGTGCTACATAGAGCCATGACTACATGGAACTCTATTCACCATCAGGTAACTGATGCAAGCAGTATAATCAGATTTTAAAACAGATAAAAGTACACCTTATGGCACAGCAGGGACTGTGAAGAGACACACACAAACATGAGTATACTTATCATGTTGTATGGTGGTATCAAATCAGATTTGATTTGTCACATATACATGGTTAGCAGATGTTAATGCGAGTGTAGCGAAATGCTTGTGCTTCTAGTTCCGACAATGCAGTAATAACCAACAAGTAATCTAGCTAACAATTCCAAAACTACTACCTTATACACACAAGTGTAAAGGGATAAAGAATATGTACATAAAGATATATGAATGAGTGATGGTACAGAGCGGCATAGGCAAGATGCAGTAGATGGTATCGAGTACAGTATATACATATGAGATGAGTATGTAAACAAAGTGGCATAGTTTAAAGTGGCTAGTGATACATGTATTACATAAAGATGCAGTAGATGATATAGAGTACAGTATATACGTATACATATGAGATAAATAATGTAGGGTATGTAAACATTATATTAAGTAGCATTGTTTAAAGTGGCTAGTGATATATTTTACATAAATTCCCATTATTAAAGTGGCTGCTGTACATGTTGTATTGTAGATATGTAGTGGTGTTATAATGTTATGATGTACTGTTTTATGTGCAATGTAAGTGCGTTAATGGATCCTTAATAAATAGAAATGCAGACTATTGAGTGAAAAATCAACATGTTTTGGCTTTTTTACCACTGAAGTGTGTGTGTCTTTGTCTCCCTCTCTCTAGGACCTGGAGCAATATGCATCCAGCTACTGTGGTCTGATGCGTATTGAGAGGCTGCAGTTCATTGCAGAGCACTGTCCCCAGCTCCGCGCCGAGGCCCTGAAGATGGCCCTGTCTTTTGTCCACAGGACCTTCAATGTAGACGTGTACGAGGAGATCCACCGCAAGCTCACAGAGGCCACCAGGTAGGTGTATCACAGCCCACAGCCCCTCCAGCATAGCACAGAGAAGGTACAACAATGCACAGTGGTTACTACTAGTACATAGTATGTTATTTTTCATTGTTGGTTTGGAAAGTGCTTTTTGTTTTTGTTGAGTGTTTGATTGATTCGAGTGTGTGTGTATGTTCAGAGAGGTCCAGGGGGCTCCAGATGCTGCGGTGGAGGGCGGGGCAGTCGAACCCCCTCCTCTGGACACAGCATGGGCCGAGTCGACCAGGAAAAAGGCCCTGCTCAAACTGGAGAAATTGGACACTGACCTAAAGAACTACAAAGGCAACTCCATCAAAGAGAGCATCAGGTGGGTGGGAAACGCTACGGTTGTTAGCATCAAGTAGATAATAAACCGATTGGGTAATCCTCACCTCCAAGAGGATCGGCCTGAGCAATGTTCTGCGTCTGTTTGCAGATCTTGAAGTAATCACTGAGTAGTTTACTAGTAGTAGTAGCTTTTTAATGTAAGGTCATTTGGAATGGAATATTTATTTGTTGATCAGTGATTCTGCATAGTGCTTTGCTCAGGCTTAAGAGGGGGATCTGAATTTTTCTTTCCTGGCCTCTCTTCCTCTCTGGTACTGGCCTAAACGCTCTCTATAATAATTTATTTCGCCTCAGGAGGGGTCATGATGACCTTGGGGACCACTACTTGGACTGCGGTGACCTCAGCAACGCCCTTAAGTGCTACTCCAGAGCCCGAGACTACTGCACTAGTGCCAAGCATGTCATAAACATGTGTCTTAATGTCATCAAGGTATGTCATCATTTATCATAATGACAGTTAGTGGTCCTAGGTTTTTGGTCAATGCTCTTAATCCTGATGTAAAGTTTGGAGGGCAGAAGAGCTATATTCCTCTTTCGTTCTCTCTCAGCCTCACTTGTTCTCAGCCTCTTCCTTTCTCTGTGATGTGATTAACTTCAATGATGAGCACTAGAGGGCGGTATTGATATGTGTCCTACAGGCTTTCTTACTGAGTTTACTGTTTTCATCAGGTTAGCGTCTACCTCCAGAACTGGTCCCACGTCCTTAGTTATGTGAGCAAAGCTGAATCTACTCCAGAGATAGCAGAGGTAAGTCTTGGTTCCTCTGAGCCAGAGAGCATAAGTCCTCTACTGTCTTAAAAAAGACACAGACATGTCCATCTTTACTGAGGGAATATATTTATTTTTGTTTCAGCAAAGAGGGGAGAGAGATTGCCAGAGTCAGTCAGTCCTCACCAAATTAAAATGTGCTGCAGGTAATTCACTCACTCTTTGTTGTTCTAAAAAGAGATTTACAAACTGTAAGTGATTTCACCTGTTGTTCTCTAGAGGGTATACAACTCACTAACAGATGCCAATCTTCAACAGGTGCAGACACTCATGCTAATGTTTTGTTTCAATGAAATTGTATTTGTTTTAAACCCCCTTCTGCTTTGATTAGATTACAAAGTTCTCTTCCCACACGGTTCATTTGACCTCTAGTTCTTTCTCCTTGTTCCTCCACGTCTGTATATCTGTCACTCTCCCCCAGGCCTAGCTGAACTGGCCTCCAGAAAGTACAAACAAGCAGCCAAGTGCTTCCTGCTGGCCTCTTTCGACCACTGTGACTTCGCTGAGGTTAGTCAGTCTGCCTGCCTGTTCTTAGTACTTTAAAGGTGATGTCTGTGACTTCCCTGTGTTGTTCTGTGATAATTTGTATTGTTTATCAACAATTGGGAAGGCAACAACAACTAGGACAAGGGTACTTGGACAATTGTAAAGACGATTGCTGCTTGACAAATTCTAATATTTGTATTTTTTTGTTGGTGTTGTACCAACCTCCTGTATTGTGTGTCCAGCTCCTGTCCCCCAGCAATGTAGCTGTGTATGGAGGGATGTGTGCCCTCGCCACCTTCGACAGACAGGAGCTACAGAAGAACGTAATCTCAAGCAGGTGTGTGAGCACGCAATCGCCTGTGTATCTGCTGTATAAATGGTGTATGTTTTTCATGTAACTGACCGAGCTGTGTTACCATCCACAATACTCTATTCGTGTATTTTTATGTCCTCCCAGCTCCTTTAAATTATTCTTAGAGTTGGAGCCTCAGGTCCGTGACATCATCTTTAAGTTCTATGAGTCAAAGTACGCTTCCTGTCTCAAAATGCTGGATGAGATCAAGGTGAGATTGATCTAATTAATGATCTATGATTATCAATCGATCCAATGATTGCATTGATGTGAAAAACATAAAATGGGTAGCAAAATAATTTGAAAACGGGAATTCAACGAAGTAAGAACCAAGTAACATGATTTCTTAGCTATGATGTATTTTCCTAGTGCTGTATTTTCATTATGTTGATAACACATATTTCAAACCTGTCCTAAATGCAGACTGCCTTTCTTATTTCTCAGGATAACCTGTTGTTAGACATGTACCTGGCCCCCCACGTACTGACCCTCTACACACTGATCAGGAACAGAGCCCTTATACAGGTGAGACGGACAGGTGGGACTGGGGACAGGAACACTTTTCCTCCAGTACTCTCGTATAATACTGAACATCATGGACATCCAGAGTATTCTGTTGTTTTCCTTATATACTCACAACTACGGATGGGTTTGAATAGTCAATTAGTCAGTCAATGGCTCCCCCATAGTCGTAAAAAAATAAATAGGCAATCGTTGCGTCTGGGGGAAAGAATCGGATACAAAACATTTCTCTCTAACCACGTTTCCATCCACAGTTTTTATGCGAGTAAAGTCATAATGTAAATTTAAAATAAAAAAAAGTGCCCGTTTCGGTCCAATTTTTGAAAATGCTGACGTAATTTGTTGGTTCGACATGGTGGGGATCTTTTTGTGTCTGTAAAATTAATTATGTGAGAAATGGAGGTGTAAATGCCTCTGCGCACATATTGATATAATAACCATCATATCACCACCGTATGTGGATTCTAGAATATTCACATGAAAATCTGTCACTAATTGGATGGAAACCTGTCACTTCTAGCTCAGGCAGCAATCAATACTACATTTAGCTGAGGAGATGTGTCTGAATGACACTGACTCCTGGGGTCAAACATCTACAGGGGTTGCATTCCAAATGGCACCCTATTCCTTCTATAGCTCACTACTTCTGACCGTTAGCTGGACTAGCAGGTGAAGTATGGCACCTAAAATGGTTGTTCTGCTAATGTTATTTAATATGCCCTAAATTAGACATTGTTCTTCTGCTTGACCTCTTGGTCTCCTTTTTCTGTTTTACTGCAGTGGGATGATGGTTGGGATACTTGTTGGAGGGTGTGAGTTACACTGGTGTTATTTAGATTGTAAATAATAAATATGTAATCAAAATAGTTTGATTTGGGGATCATTAACATTCAGAGCAGGTTTTCTCTCCCCAGTATTAATGTGTGTGTGTGTGTGTTTGCTGTAATGTACACTTTTTTTTGTGTAGTGGTGTGGGCGAGGGTCATGCATGCGTGGGCGAGGGTCATGCATGCGTGTGCAGTACCTCAGTCTCTACTTTTCACTTGCATGTATGACTAAGATGTTAACGTGTGTGTGTGTGTGTGTGTGTTGCAGTACTTCAGCCCATACGTGTCTGCAGACATGACTAAGATGGCCCAGGCCTTCAACACCACAGTGCTAGCTCTGGAAGACGAACTCACCCAGCTCATACTGGAGGGCCTTATCAATGCACGCATAGACTCCCACAGCAAGGTAACACACACACACTCAAGAGTCAAGTCATATATACATCCCACCCCACATATACACCCCATCTCTCACTCACACTAGATGAGCTCCGATCACTCTTTCATTGTTTAACAGTTTATAATCTTATAATGCAGCATGGGATGTTGATTTGACAGTGACCCAAATGGTTTGCCACAGCGCTCTTATCCCCAGCCTCTCTCTCCTCCTCTCTTTGAGATGCCAAGCACATTTATGTACAAAGAGACTATGAAATACTCTCCCTCCTCATCCCAGATCCTGTATGCGCGGGACGTGGACCAGCGGAGCCACACATTTGAGAAGTCTATCCACATGGGCAAGGAGTTCCAGAGGCGAGCCAAAGCCATGATCTTGCGAGCTGCTGTGCTGCGTAACCAGATACACGTCAAGGTATCTCTGCACACAGGGTCTCCCTGGGGTTTTCAGGCTGCTCTCTCTACTCATCTATCTTGATCCCCCCTCTTTTTTTTTGCCTTTTACCTTTAGGATATGGATATCTCTCAGAACTGCTATTTCTTTCTTTATTTTGACATCCTTGCCTCAATCAGCCTCCCTATCAGTGCCGTCATCTAATCATCTCCTTTCTTTCTCTCTTTCCCTTTTCCCATATCCGCTTTGTCTTCCTTTCATTCTATCTCGTTGAACTCTGGTCCACCCATCTTTTCTACAGGCCGTCCTCCCCCTCTCCTCCTCATCTCTGTTTCTCTCAGCCATCCACTACTGCTCATTTCCACACATCATTGGCTCTGAAATAAAATACCTTAGATTCAGAGGAGGAATGTCTGTCGTCTGTCCCTCTCTCCCCAGTTTGTCATGATCTTACAGTACCAGAGAATAGTTGCAACACTTTTTATATTGTATGCTTGGTACGTTTTCCTTTTGATACATATACTGTATGTTCTTATGTCTGAAGACTGGTAAAGGTATCAGAATGCAGGATGAGAATTAGGTTTTCCCCCGTCTTTGCTTATAGAGGATGTCAACCACTCAACCTTATTTTTCTCTCCCCCTCTCCTCCCTTTTCTCTCCCTCTCTCTCCAGTCTCCTCCCAGGGAGGGCAGCCAAGGTGAACTCAACTCTGCCAACAGCCAATCGCGAATGAGCACCAACATGTGAACATTCCCATGAGACCTCTGTCTTACAGGAAGTTACCATGTCAGGGGGGGATCTGCCAGGGGGACCTATCACCCCCAAATCTGAGGATCCCCCTCCTCCTGCTGACTCAGTGCTGCATCTTTTGCCTGCAGAAAGAAAAATACTGAGACGTGAACTTCAATAGGCTGTGTCTTAAATGGTACCCCTATTTACTATATAGTGCACCACTTTTGACCAGGGCCTATAGAGCTCTGGTCAACTAGTGCACGATATAGAGAATAAGGGAGCCATTTTGGATGCACACAGGACTCTGGTCTTGTGGGAAATGAACAGTGGTAGTCTGTGGAGATACTTGATGAGCAACCTGAGTGTGTTAATGTTGTATTGGAGAGGCTGTGTGTGTGAGTGTTTAGAGTTGAGTGGCGCTCAGTCGCTTCACAGTACTGTCCTCTTTTTCCTAAGATGCACTTTTCTCTTTCTTTCTTTCTCATGATGATTGATGTGATGCATCCATTAAGAAATTAACAGAACACACACTTCAGAACCAATGTCCACAAGATCTGATTTTAAAATAAATGTGTATGATAATCGGAAGCTTGGTCAGGACTTTTGTCTTCTCACAATATACCTTTGTTTACCAGTTGCACAATAAGCCAATTTCCCACGCACCCTTAACATAGTTTATTTATGACCTCTAAAGAACAGAATGTTGATACTGACATGTAGTTTTTTTTAGGAAGATTGCATTGAATTTCAATGTTATGTGATTTTATGTATTCTTGTACAAAGTAATTGGATATAAATCAAGTCCAGAGGGACCGTACCGTACCGTAAGCAGAGGTTGACGATGAGGAAATTAGTTTAATTTATTTTTCTCTTTGCGGTGTCATCTGATTCCTGCTTCTCCCACATTAAAACTTCACAAAATCACTGATCTCTGACAACCAATAGCATGCACTTGTTTTAATTATTCGAATGGATGAGTGGAGCTACATAGCAACACAATTAGACCCAACCGAGTCATGAGAACAAAAAGACAATTACTTGACATATTGGAAAGAATTTACAAAGTAACAGAGCTATTTCGTCTTAAACAAAGTGCACAGTAGCAGAATACCTGGCCACCGCGACTGGCCCAAAATTAAGGAAATCTTTGACTATGTACAGACTATGACCATAGCCTTGCTATTGAGAACCAAGTTCCAAAAATAAGCTTCACTTCCTAACCGCCTGCCAAATGTATGACCATATTAGATACGCATATTTCCCTCATTACACAGACCCACAGAGAATTTGAAAACAAATCCAATTTTGATAAACTCCCATATCTATTGGGTGAAATACCACAGTGTGCAATCACAGCAGCAAGATTTGTGACTTGTTGTCACAAGAAAAGCGCAACCAGTGAAGAACAAACGCCATTGTAAATACAACCTATATTTGTTTATTTGTTTTCCCTTTTGTACATGAACTATTTGCACATCATTACAACACTATATGGACGTATGACATTTGAAATGTCTTTATTCTTTTGGAATGTTTGTGAGTGTAATGTTTACTGTTCATTTTTTTTATTCTTTATTTCACTTTTGATAATTATTTATTTCACATACTTTGGCAAGTCAATAAAGCCCCTTAAATTGATATTGGTGACAACTTTACTCACGGGGGAAATTAGTATTTGTGTGTTAGATCCAATTATTTTGTCAACATCAATCATTGCTATTGAACTGTAATAACAGGTTTATTTCTATAGCCTGGCTGAAGCGACCCACGTGGTGCACAGCGAGGGAGTGCTGTGCCCCACTTGTATTCAAAACAGATAGGAAACAATTAGTTGGACTTGTTGGGAAATGACTAAGGTTACCATTAAAAATCAAATAGTAAATGCAGCATCTTGAAAGCGGTTAGATGTGTGTGGGGGAGGTTGTTCTGTCTGTCTGTACACGCTGGTCTTCCTCAACCCTCCCTTCTCTGTTTGTGACACCAATCTTTCCTCTATATTTGTATGTCTTCTCGTCAATTAAATGACAATTTAAGGGATTTATTGGCATGGGAAACATATGTTAACATTGCCAAAGCAAGTAAGTAGATAATAAACAAAAGCGAAATAAACAATAACAATTAACAGTAAACATTACACTCACAGAAGTTCCAAAATAATAAAGACATTTCAAATGGCATGTCTATATACGGTGTTGTAACGGTGTATAAATAGTTAAAGTACAAAAGGATCTCTACCTGTCCCTCTGTTAACTGATCTGTTTCTTCCACAAATGATTGCAGAGTCGTCATAAAACCTCTAGGGGACTGAGGTATTGACCTATCTAGAACGACCACTGACCCATAAAATGTAGAAACGTTATTCTATGCTTATTTCCTCCCAGGACTGTATTGTATTGATTTGTTTGGGATATGTCATTTTCTTTCCAAACCACAGCCTTTTGCAGGGTCAGGTTCTATCTTCAGAAATGTATCATATTCATGGTTAAATTCTGTCCTTCTGCAGGGGAAAGGTCTAAATATTAATGTGGTTGTCGGAAGCCTTTATTTAAAAAAATGTAGGTAACATTTATTTATCCAGAAAGTCCCATTAAGGTCAGAAGACATTTTAATAGCGGTACCTCTAGGGATTGATTAGTCATCACTTACAGTGCCTTCAGAAAGTATTCACACCCCTTGACTTTTTCCACATTTTGTTACAGACTGAATTTAAAATGTATTAAATTGAGATTGTGTCACTGGCCAACACACTATACCCCATAATGTCAAAGTGGTATTATTTTTTTGAATATTTTACATATTAATAAAAAATTAAAAGCTGAGTCAATAAGTATTCAACTCACTCTGTGCAACATGATTTTTGAATGACTACCTCATCTCTGTGCCCCACACATACAGTATAATTATCTGTAAGGTCCCTGTTGAGCAGTGAATTTCAAACACAGATTCAACCACAAAGACCAGGGAGGTTTTCCAATGCTTCACAAAGAACTGGTAGATGTGTGGGAAAAAAGCTGCCATTGAATATCTCTTTGAGCATGGGGAAGTTATTAATTACACTTTGGTGAAGTTATTAATTACACTTTGTATCAATACACACAGTCACTACAAAGATACAAGCGTCCTTCCTAACTCAGTTGGGGGAGAGTAAGGAAACCGCTCAGAGAAACCGCTCAAATCCAACACAACACATCCTTTGACCACCACTCTTCATATTTGCAAGCATGGTGGTGGCTGCATCATTATGGATATGCTTGTCATCGGCAAGGACTAGGGAGTTTATAGGGGAAAAATAAACGGAATACAGCTATAAGCACAGGCGGAAACCTAGTTCAGTCTGCTTTCTAACAGACACTGGGAGATAACATCACCTTCAGCAGGAAATACATTTAGCCAATGTATTCATTAATAAATGTAGCTATTAGATAGTTAATCCAGAGATTCTTACCTTTACCTTCGGCAGTCTTGTCCACATCATCATGG
The DNA here is from genome assembly GCF_023373465.1 of Oncorhynchus keta. Classification (NCBI taxonomy): domain Eukaryota; kingdom Metazoa; phylum Chordata; class Actinopteri; order Salmoniformes; family Salmonidae; genus Oncorhynchus; species Oncorhynchus keta. The sequence goes on along the minus strand of NC_068444.1, from coordinate 27,931,852 downwards.
CATTTGTAGTTCTTTATGATAGCCACATTAGCAGCTAATTAGGGAGGGGGGGGGGTAAATACAGGCATATTGATTGAAGTAACCTTGTCCAATATATTTATACTGTTATTAAAACAGCATGCCAGGGTAAGTCTACACGAAACACAGCCCTTATTTGAAGTGTTTCTGAAATCCCCTATGGGAGAAATGAATGGAACCATTTCCTTGTGTGACTGCTAGGTTTTATGGGTATTATGACTCTATAGCCCACATCAGCGTTTCCCAAACTCGGGACCCCAGGGGGTGCACCTTTTGGGTTTTTCCCTAACACTACACAGCACATTCAAATAATCATAACTTGATGATTAGTTGATTATTTGAATCCGCTGTGTAGTTCTAGGGTAAAAACCAAACTGTGCACACCTTGGGTTCCCAAGGACCGAGTTTGAGAAACCCTGTCCTAAATGATGATGATTATATTATTATTTGTTAAATGGCAGCCAAGCATCGATTATCATGTCCCCAGAATAAGCCCCTCGATATTTATTGGAAAGGAACATCAATCTTGCACTTTCACCACCCTGTGAAGTTCATCATAAATTATTGCATCTGTAGCCTAATAAACTGCATGGTTTCCTGAGTCGTAGTGGGAGGACCACACAACATGTCATCATCGCATGACTCCAAGTTTACTTGGATATTATGGTTATAATATCAATATTTGCACATAAAAGCGTTTCCACCGACATTTCTCGCGTAATTCATTTTACCGACACAAAAAGATCCCACCTTGTCTAGCGTATTTTATTTTGTCAACATGTGGAATGGTTACCGATTTTTTATATATATATATATATGAATCCAATTCTCAACGGAATGCTGGTATATCTCACATGCACTAAAATACCCACTTGGCTAAATGATCTTGGAGTGATCAAAGCCTTACAGAAACACTGAGGTAGAGAAGCTTGAAGGGTTGTGAGAGTCCATGAAGGAAGGCTTCGTTAATGTAATCTAAGATCCCTTCTCTCTCTCATGTCTCTGTCAAAACCATTACAGACAATCAGTAATTCACAGGAGGTTGGAGGCACCTTAATGTGGCGGGGGGGCTATAAGTGTATCCGTCAACCTTCAAAGAACCAAAATGGTTTTTAAGTCAAACTTTTACAATTTATCCAGGGATCTTTCATGTTGTGTGGAGACACATCAGGCCTCAGTAACTGCAGATGGTAGGAGATTGATTTTGGTGCCAGGGCTCTGTGGCCACCCACCACCAATCATGCGTCAGCAGTGGTAGGTGACCACAGATCAGGGTTCGGGCCGTCTCAGCAGTACCATTTTTAATCTGGAAATCAGGCTCCATGTCCCGGCCACCAGCGGGGCCCCATCCCACCCTGCCAAGGAGCCAACTCGACTCATAATGGTGCCAGTCAGCAGGGAGCGATCCGTCTGCCAAAAGACATGTGTCACAGCCTTGACTAGAGAAAGGATGAATGGAGATATCAATCTATACCATCTATGGAGGCAAATGAAATGGACTTGGAATAATAACTAGGAATATAAAATATGATGGTCCTACAATTCTCTAATTTAACAATTATGGAAGCAATTTGAATGGACTTGGACAAATAACTACAGAATTATAGTCATACAATGTAGCTTTGTAATTGAACTACTACATAATGGTTTTTATAATTGGCACGATTTAAGTTTTGGATACAGCTCATTTCGTTGACATGGAATTGAATGTTGATGGATGAGTTCTACTTCATAGGACTTGAGGGTAAATTAAATATATTCGAGTTTTTAAACAGGGTCTATACATTGTATACATTAATCATTTTGGGTCACTATATAAAGACAACTAGCCTATTATGCACAATCGAATGAGATGCACATTATTTTGTACAGATGAAAACAACATCAAATAGCCTGTTTGAAATTGGATTCAGTGAAGCCAAGTCCCAAAAAATCATTAGGTATAGGACATGCTCAACATTTACATTGACCGTTTGATTCTTCAACAATCCTAGAATCATGGGCCGTTTTTAAAGCGGCAACACACTCCATAATACAGACAACACTACACGTCATATTTAAAAGAGCAACACTCTAATCTGTTCCTTGCATTTATGGCAAATATCTCCATTTGCATTGGAGGTTGCGTTGAAAAAGGGACAGATTTTCACAGAATATCTCATTTTGAACTGTATGATGAACGCTTTCCAGTCCATTGGAGAAATAACTGTGACCTTCACCCTGTAACCAGGTAGTTGTCTCTGTCAATCAGTCGAAAACAGTCTCACACGCAGTCACAGAGGACAGGCTCTTGCTCTTGGTTAATGTATCGCCTAAATTGGCGTACTTTCTCGATGCGCCCATCTCTGCGCTGCGATTCACTGATTGCGCCCTGCTATATGGCACGACTTTGGGCACTGAGATGCCGCCCATAGGCATGGAGGACTGCTGTGGCAACAGACTACACACTGACGACAGTTTCAGTCGGTAGCTTTTCCTGAACCGTTTCGCAGACCTGTGCAAGTTCCCCACGAAACAATAACAGAGCGGGTTGAGAGCGGAGTTGGTCAGACCCAACCATAGCGCAAATGGTCTCCCGTGAAGAATCCACTCGTGGTTGACCTGGTTCACATCATCCACATTCTTTAAAGATGCAGTCATGTTCAAGTCTAACCATATGTCCACTACATACAGAGGTAGCCAGGACAGTGTGAAAAGCACAACTAGTGACAGCACCATCTTGGCTATCCTTTTACGCACTTTGAGGCGGGACAGTGATAGCTTAACGCCAAATGTATTTGAATCTTGCGTCCGTTTGTCGTCGGTGCCCCACAGCTTCCAGCCGGTCAGCACGCTTATAACCAGGTTAAACAACACCGGAAAGCCGTAGAGAGAGCAAAAGAGCAGGAAGCTATATCTCTGTTTCAGTTTGACTTCGTTCCAGCTCTCCACACACACAGTGACGGTGATGTCCAGCAGCGACAGAGTCTGGGTGGTATTCATGAAGAGGAGCGGAATGCACAACCCCGACGACACGCTCCACACCACACAGATCATACACAGTATCCGCCGCCCGGTAAAAAAAGAACGGGCGTGGAGAGGATTGTGCACGCTGTAGTAGCGGTTCAGACTGATCACAGCCAGGCTCAGGACGCTCGCAGACACCGATACCGCTTGAACGAACGGCACGGTGCGGCACAGAAACTCACCGAACACCCAGGCGTTGTAGACCTGGAGTCCCAGGTTAACTGGCATGCACACACACACCACCATCATGTCACACACCGCCAAGTTTACCAGCAGTCTGCGGGTCGCCGACACTCCCGCCAGACCCGTCCTCTTTCGGGTGAGGACCAGGAGAGCCATAATGTTCCCTCCAAGCCCCGTGAGGAAGGACAGGGAGTACATAACCACCAACACGATGGTGCTCGGTTCGTGTCCCGAAAATAAGAACAATTCCGGGTAGGGGTTGTTATCCTCCTGTAAACTCCAGTTGTTGTGCTCATGTTGAGGTCCCAAAAGTGAAAGATTTGTTGAAAATGAATGTCCAAAATTGGAGTAAAAATTCGTTAGATTCATCTCTCGCTTGTTCTCACATCGTTTGCGCTGTGTGCAGTGTCCAATTCAGATACGCACACAGGTGAGACCCAGAGAGATGCTCTGCGCTCCGCCCCTGTTCTAGTTGTGAGATTGGGATTACACTAGAGTTAGTTGTCGCCTTGCCGAAAGAGATCATAATAGTCCAATGCCCAGGCATTTAACAGAAAAACAGTATACACATTTCACCACCGAAGTGCGGTCCTCTTCGATAATACTCGACTGGAGCGCGCGCAGAATGTTCATTCGGACCCTGCCCAATGCCATATTTATCTGTGTGACTAGAGGAAGCAGGAGCTGCACTGTCCCGCGCTCGTACTCATACCTGGCCTCCTCTTTGTCCTCGTTCCCTCTCCTACATCTGACAGGAATGGATAGATGACAGCTAACTCTTTTGACAGGATCAATTGATCTTACTTAAGCTACTGAATCTGATCAGTGAACGGAAAGTGAGTGTAAGAGGGCAGATGAGATCTCTCTCTCTCTCTCTCTCTCTCTCTCTCTCTCTCTCTCTCTCTCTCTCTCTCTCTCTCACCTGTGCTGTGTGAAGTAGGGTTGCTGTTGCTGTGGCAAAACATATATAGCCATCTGCAACACCAGTCTGTAGGCCTACTTAATTAAGTGTATAGAGATTATGTTAGCGAGAGACTGTGTTCTCCTCATGCCCAAACCTTGCTCTGACAATCAGTGCCATGCTCAAAGTGCCAGGTCACATTTTCAGAGCATGCACAGATCAGCTGGCAGGTATTTTCACAGTCATTGTCAATCTTGTCCTAGTCTGTCATCTCCACGTGTTTTAAAATGATAACCATTAGTCCTGTTCAGTGTTTTGAAAAGCTGGTTATTGCACACCTCAACTCCATCCTCCCAGTCACCCTAGACCCACTCCAAATTGCATACAGCCCCAACAGATTCAATCATGCACACTCACATGACTCTAAACACTCACACACACTGACACTCCAACACACACATAACATGCACACACACTCACATACAATCTTCATTTACGCTGCTGCTACTCTGTTTATCATACATCCTGATGCCTAGTCACCTTACCCCTATACCTATCTACCTATATCCCTGCATTCTAAATATGGTATTGGAACTGACCCTGGAACTGACCCTGTATATGGCTTCTTACTTTCTCGTGTTTTTCTTAATTTTTATTTTAATTCCTCTTCTGTTTTTTGTTCTACCCTGTTATTTTCAGTACTACATTGATATTGATTACTGCATTATTGGCTTTAGAGCATGAAAGGCATTTCATTGTACTTGTGCACTTGACATTAAAACTTGTTAAAGAACGCCAATCCTCCTCTAGTCTCCTTTCATCTTGACATTTAAATGTCACTTGCAGCACTCTGCCCTAAAGGTTTTGATTAATGCAATTCAATGCAAGTTAATCTTTCATGACTGTAAAGCATAGAAAAATAATTGTGTTATATGCAAATGCAAGTGGGGCCACGGAAAGACTTGTCAGTCTACTCATTTAGAATCCACAAGGGTCCTCTTTGTGTGACGCTTTTCACCCGTGGTGGAGTCTTGTTTAGCGCTTTTCGTACAGTTGTGGTGTCTCTCAGATCTTTGGGCACCATCTGATAGACACACAATTGTTACCACAGATTATATTGAGTATCCATTTTACCTGGGCCTTGTCCCATAGACGGGTTGCCTGACAACGTCACAAAAATGATGTGCACTGGGCCATTTACTTATATACACATGTATTTGATGGTACAGAAGGCTATGTGTTATGATTCTGAATGGTCAGATAGCTAGCAACAATGACAAGAAGCTGCCATGTTTCAGCTAGTTGTATCTTGTTCTTGAAACCATGTTTTGTTATAAGATGTTTTTACTTATGTCATGTCTATGCTAATGTGGCAAAAAAAACTCACTAGCTAGCTAACCAACACCTGTAAGGTTGTATTTGAGACACAAGTGTAAATGTAAATGTATTTCTGTTTTCAATAAACATTTGAAACGGCCAAAATACCAGCAACAGTGTGTGAAAACCTTGTGAAGACTTACAGAAAACGTTTGACCTCTGTCATTGCCAACAAAGGGTATATAACAAAGTATTGAGAAACTTTTGTTATTGACCAAATACTTATTTTCCACCATAATTTGCAAATAAATTCATAAAAAATCCTACAATGTGATTTTCTGGTTGTTCTTTTCTCATTTTGTCTGTCATAGTTGAAGTGGACCTATGATGAAAATTACAGGCCTCTCTCATACTTTTAAGAGAACTTGCACAATTGGTGGCTGACTAAATACTTTTTTGCCCCAGTGTATATACTGTAGTTCGCCTACAACATATAGACTATTGGCTTATCTGTTTTGGATCATATAGGCATTCTACAGATTCAAAATGGTCCTAGAAATGTTTATTTAAATTATGAAAGCATGGTCTCTCTTAGCAACCATTACATTCGTAACACACAAAAAAGCAATAATAATTAAAAAAATGCACAACACAGTGGAATTTTAAGTGGCCAATTACCTGTGCTTGAACTGTACTTGAGCATTTGTAATGGCTATTCCTGTTCAATGAAAAACAACTTCAGTGGGTGAATGGTTAATAAAAATGCCACTCTAGCATGACGAAGGACCTGACACGAGACAGCCGATGTGAGAGGGTCAGAATAACACAATAGAACTCACCATTAGTGACCTGGCCTTAATCCCTGTGTGTACTGTATGTCAACCCACTCATTGTGACATCATCAGCCTGTGCTGGTGAGGTGTTACTACACGCTGAACAAAACTATAAACGCAAAATGTTTCATGAGCTGAAATAAAAGATCACACAAATTTTCCATACGCACAAAAAGCTTATTCCTCTCAAATGTTGTGCACAAATTTGTTTACATCCCTGTTAGTGAGCATTTCTCCTTTGCCAAGATAAGACATCCACCTGACAGGTGTGGCATATCAAGAAGCTGATTAAGCGTGATCATTGCACAGGTGCACCATGTGCTGGGGACAATAAAAGGCCACTCTAAAATGTGCAGTTTTGTCAAACAACACAATGCCACAGCTGTCTCAAGTTTTGAGGGAGTGTGCAATTGGCATGCTGACTGCAGGAATGTCCACCAGAGCTGTTGCCAGAGAATTGAATCTTAATTTCTCTACCACAAGCCACTTCCAGCGTCGTTTTAGAGAATTTGTCAGTTGTCCAACCGGCCTCACAACCGCAGACATGGGTATGGCGTCATGTGGGCGAGCGGTTTGCTCATGCCAATGTTGTGAACAGAGTGCCCCATGGTGGAGGTGGGGTTATGGTATGGACAGGCATAAGCTAGGGACAACGAACACAATTGCATTTTATCAATGGCAATTTGTATGCACAGGGCAATGTGAAAATTGATCGTTTTTTATAAGATAAGTTTAATGCTAGCTAGCAACTTACCTTGGCTCCTTGCAGCCACAAGGTCCGTAAGACACTGCACTCGCATAACGGGTGGTCAGCCTGCCAGGCAGTTTCCTCGTGAGTTGCAATGTAATCTGCCGTAATCAGCGTCCAAAAAGGCAGATTACCAATTGTTATGAAAACTTGAAATCGGTCCTAATTAATATGTTATAGTTGAGATTCTTCAAAGTAGCCACCCTTTGCCTTGGCATTCTCTCAAACATAAGTTAGTCACCTGGAATGCATTTAAATCAACATGTGTGCCTTGTTTAAAGGTCATTTGTGGAATTTCTTTCCTTCTTAATGCGTTTGAGCCCATCAGTTGTGTTGTGACAAGATAGGGGAGATATACAGAAGATAGCCCTATTTGGTAAAATAGCAAGTCCATTTTATGGCAAGAACAGCTCAAATAAGCAAAGAGAAATAACAGTCCATTATTACTTTAAGACATGAAGTTATGTTTCTTCAAGTGTAGTCGCAAAAACCATCAAGTTCTATGATAAAACTGGCTCTCATGAGGACCACCACAGGAAAGGAAGACCCAGAATTATCTCTGCTGCAGAGGTTAAGTTCATTAGAGTTCCCAGCCTCAGAAATTGCAGCTCAAATAAATGCTTCAGTGAGTTCAAGTAACAGACACATCTCAACATTAACTGTTCAGAGGAGACTGCGTGAATCAGGCCTTCATGGTCGAATTGCATGGCTACCACAGCATTCTGCATGGCTACCACAGCATGGCTACCACCGCATGGCTACCAGCAGCGATACGTCATCCCATCCGGTTTGCGCTTAGTGGGGCTATAATTTGTTTTTCAACAGGACAATGCCCCAACCCACCTACAGGCTGTGTAAGGGCTATTTGACCAAGAAGGAGAGTTATGGAGTGATCCATCAGATGATCTGGCCTCCACAATCACCCAGCCTCAACCCAATTGAAATCGTTTGTGATGAGTTGGACCGCAGAGTGAAGGGAAAGCAGCCAACAACTCCTTCAAGACTGTTGGAAAAAAATTCCAGGTGAAGCCGGTTGAGAGAATGCCAAGCGTGTGCCAAGCTGCCATCAAGGCAAAGGGTGCCTACTTTGAAGAATAAAAAAAATAAACACGTTTAGATTTATTTACCACTTTATTAGTTACTACTTGATTCCATATGTGTTATTTCGTCATGTTGATGTCTTCACTATTATACTGCAATGTAGAAAATAGTCAAAATAAAGAAAAAATGTGTAAGGAGTAGGTGTGTCCAAACTTTTGACTGGTACTGTATATATATACACTCATACACTCAGGTTGGAGTCATTAAAACTCATTTTTCAATCACTCCACAAATTTCTTGTTAACAAACTATAGTTTTAGCAAGTTGGTTAGGACATCTACTTTGTGCATGACACAAGTAATTTTTCCAACAATTGCAAATAGACAGATTATTTCACTTATAATTCACTGTATCACAATTCCAGTGGGTCTGAAGATTACATACACTAAGTTGACTGTGCCTTTAAACAGCTTGGAAAATTCCAGAAAATGATGTCATGGCTTTAGAAGATTCTGATAGGCTAATTGACATCATATGAGTCAATTGGTGGTGTACCTGTGGATGTATTTCAAGGCCTACCTTCAAACTCAGTGCCTCTGCTTGACATCATTGGAAAATTCTAATAAATCAGCCAAGACCTCAGCAAAAAAATGGTAGACCTCCTCAAGTCTGGTTCATCCTTGGGAGCAATTTCCAAACACCTGAAGGTACCACGTTCATCTGTACAAACAATAGTACACAAGTATAAACACCATGGGACCACGCAGCCGATGGCATCATGAGGCAGGAAACTTATGTGGATATAGTGAAGCAACATCTCAAGACATCAGTTAGGAAGTTAAAGCTTGGTCGCAAATGGGTCTTCCAAATGGACATCGCCCCCAAGCACACTTACAAAGTTGTGGCAAAATGGCTTAAGGACAACAAAGTCAAGGTATTGTAGTGACCATCACAAAGCCCTGACCTCAATCCTATGGAAAATTTGTGGGCAGAACTGAAAAGGTGTGTGGGAGCAAGGAGGCCTACAAACCTGACTCAATTACACCAGCTCTGTCAGGAGGAATGGGCCAAAATGCACCTAACTTATTGTGGGAAGCTTGTGGAAGGCTACCCAAAAACCTCTGACCCACTGGGAATGTGACAAAATAAATAAAGCTGAAATAAATCATTCTCTCTTCTATTATTCTGACATTTTACGTTCTTAAAATAAAGTGGTGATCCTAACTAACCTAAGACAGGGAATTCTTACTAGGATTAAATGTCAGGAATTGTGAAAAACTTAAAATGTATTTGGTTAAGGTGTATGTAAACTTCTGACTTCAACTGTATATATATATATATATATATGTAGTATATAAACTCAGCAAAAAAATAAACGTTGTTTTTCAGGACACTGTCTTTCAAAGATAATTAGTAAAAATCCAAATAACTTCACAGATCTTCATTGTAAAGGGTTTAAACACGGTTTCCCATGCTTGTTCAATAAACCATAAACAATTAATGAACATGCACCTGTGGAACGGTCGTTAAGACACTAACAGCTTACAGACGGGAGGCAATTAAGGTCACAGTTATGAAAACTTAGGACACTAAAGAGGCCTTTCTACTGACTCTGAAAAACACTAAAAGAAAGATGCCCAGGGTCCCTGCTCATCTGTGTGAACATGCCTTAGGCATGCTGCAAGGAGGCATGAGGACTGCAGATGTAGCCAGGGCAATAATTGCAATGTCCGTACGGTGAAACACCTAAGACAGTGCTACAGGGAGACCGGATGGACAGCTGTTTGTCCTCGCAGTGGCAGACCACGTGTAACAACATCTGCACAGGATCGGTACATCCGAACATAACACCTGCGGGACAGGTACAGGATGGCAACAACAACTGCCCGAGTTACACCAGGAACGCACAATCCCTCCATCAGTAGTCAGACTGTACGCGATACAGAGAGAGAGAGAGGTTGGACTGAGGGCTTGTAGGCCTGTTGTAAGGCAGGTCCTCACCAGACATCACCGGCAACAACCTCACCTATATGCACAAACCCACCGTCGCTGGACCAGACAGGACTGGCAAAAAGCGCTCTTCACTTACGAGTCGCGGTTTTGTCTCACCAGGGGTGATGGTCGGATTCGCGTTTGTTGTCGAAGGAATGAGCATTACACCGAGGCCTGTACTCTGGAGCGGGATCGATTTGGAGGTGGAGGGTCCGTCATGTGTCACAGCATCATCAGACTGAGCTTGTTGTCATTGCAGGCCATCTCAATGCTGTGCGTTACAGGGAAGACATCCTCCTCCCTCATGTGGTACCCTTTCTTCAGGCTCATCCTGACCCTCCAGCATGACAATGCCACCAGACATACTGTTCGTTCTGTGCGTGATTTCCTGCAAGACAAGAATGTCAGTGTTCTGCCATGGCCAGCAAAGAGCCCGGAGAGTGGAGGTAACACAGCAAGAACTGGCAAATCTGGTGCAGTCCATGAGGAGGAGATGCACTGCAGTACTTAATGCAGCTGGTGGCCACACCAGATACTGACTGTTGATTTTGACCCCCCTTTTGTTCAGGGACACATTATTCAATTTCTGTTAGTCACATGTCTGTGGAACTTGTTCAGTTCATGTCTCAGTTGTTCAATCTCATTATGTTCATACAAATATGTACACGTTAAGTTTGCTGAAAATAAACGCAGGTGACAGTGAGAGGACATTTTTTTTTGCTGAGTTTATATATAAACTGTGTGTATGTGTATATGATTCTTGAAAAAGATAATTTATACAGATGTAGGATCTAAATTTGATCAGTCCTTTGTTGATAAAAAAAATGGAGATGCAACTTTGTAGTCTATTTGAGGATTAAAAAGGCTTCCACTCTGAAATATGAGACTTGATTTTCCCTTTTTTGTACGGGTTGAAAAATGTATCAACCTGTACAAAAATGTCCATTAATTATAATTCACATAATTTACTGTAGCAAACTAGCTCAAATTAAGATCCTACAACTGTCCTATCCCTTCAGAACCCAAAATATAAGCTTGTTTTGTAAATGTAAACAAACATTGTATACCCTCAAAAAATGCTTAGAGCTATAATTGTGATATATTGGATGGTCATGATTTGCATCCATAGCTCTGTCTATGCATTTGACTGGTTATATTTCTCCAGGTCCATCCCTCAGCTTTTTATTTCAACAGAGGCAGGGACATGGCTTTGTTTTTCTTTCAGTTAAGGATTGGCCCTTTAAATGATTGGCTTGCAGATTTTACAAACACATGGGAATCTATTCAATCAAATCAAATATTGTTTCTAACAGCCCTAGACTGAGAATTATGTCAACTCTGTCTCTAGACACAACCTGAATTACAAATCTCCATTTCAAATGCCAAGGGGCTCAATATAGCCAAACACTTGCTGTTCAGTGAAATGCCACTCAGACTTTGAATATCACTTTCTTTGAATCAGTATAATCTTAAAAGACAATATGGACACAATATAACTTTCAACTTTCACAATAATAGCAACAACAAATACTGTCTGCCTGTGATAGAGATTAGAAGCCACAAGATGTCTTCAGTTTCAGACAGAGATAGCTAAAAATAAAGCATGAGAGAGAGGAAGATATTTCAAATGAGAGAGGGAGAGAGAGAAAGAGGGAGAGCGCAGGTGAACCTTTGAGGACTGTGTTGAATGTCTGATCAACAACTCCAACCATGTCCTTTCATTGCTTCGCTTCTTTGAAAAACTCTGAAAACATTCCACATGATTTGGTCTGTTGAATAGTAAAAGGTTTAGTCTGTAGACTTATACTAAACCTTTCATCAGAGCAAACAATATGGAAGGATTTCTGAGTTATAAGCACCTAAAATGTCAGACCAGGAAAAACTCACTGTCCTCATTGATATAGCTTTATTCAGGAACTGGAGTTTTTACTGGTTTGGTGACATGGTCAGAAGAAAAAAAACTCCAGTCCCTAGTTATGACCAAAGATGGGCAAAGCTACATCTAAAAGTATCTTGTTACAAATACAAAATACCTGACAGACCAAATGATTCAAATAAAAGAATAGATATTTTTACTAAGTATTGCATTTAGATAAAATACAGGTATTTTAAGTATTTTGTATTTTCAAAATACATTTGCAAGTAGAGGCCTTAACTACAACAACATTCTCAGTAACGGAAACAAAAATAAATGTAATTGCTAAGACGGTGATGTTTTTAATTATTATTTTTTTTAAATCAACCTTAGTTGAATGACCTAACTGTGAGTCACTCTGGAGAAGAGCCTCTACTATATGACCAAATTGTAAATGTACATGTTAAAAATAACAAGTGGCCTTGTTTTGGGGCAGATATAGAATAATGCCCAGCGTGCCTTGTAATTGTTCATATTTACGTTGACATTTTGGTCATTTAGCTGATGCTCTTATCACACCATGATGCCATCAGACTTCTGATACCAATGCAGGGTGAAAGGAGGCCACCAAATTGTGAACTGTAAAAAAAATGCTATAGAAAAGTATTTTGAGTTTTGAAAATATAAATGACAAATCTCAAATATCTTGTTACAAAAAACACTTTCAAAGAATGCCCTTATCCGCTCCATTCCTCTGCTTCTCCTGTACTCTCCTTTCTTTCCACGTGAGGGGACAGATGTGTACAGTACATCCAGCCCAGGCAATATTGGTTTACGCTGGAGAGGGGGAGGTGTGAGAGAGGGTGTGAAAAGAGGAATTAGGAATATCCCATGTACTGTACTTACTGCTAGGTGCTAATGGTTAACATAATGTGATAGGGATGAAATGAGGAGGAGGGAGAGAGAAAGAGAGAGAGAGAGAGAGAGAGAGAGAGAGAGAGAGAGAGAGAGAGAGAGAGAGAGAGAGAGAGAGAGAGAGAGAGAGAGAGAGAGAGGACATTGTCGTCATTGTATGTTTTGAATGAAAGGAAACTGAAGGACAGATATTCAACCCACATACTTTTATTCTTTAGTATATCTAAGCAATTTCTAACAATAGCAGAGGACATTTTGACAAAAAGACCACAATAAAAAATTACACAATTAGGGTAGCAACATTCTGGGAACTTTCAATAAATTACCTGGTTTTCCAGAAATCCTGGTTGGAGGATACATTTCCTGCTTATTCCCTCCTGACTACAGGAATCATCAAACTGGGATTTCGGGAATACTGGGAAATGTATTGAAAGTTCCCAGAATTTTGCAACCCTAGACACAATAACGACTAAATACTGAGATTAGTGAAATGGCTGTCTGACAATGGTTTGGGCTACATCTTCAAAACCCCCAGGAACTCATCGCAACTGAACATTATGACTCTCCTACAGCAATCACTGTGTTAATCCTCAGCCCCTCATGGGTCTCATCTCCTGTAAAGGAGTGGGTCAGGGGCAGACTGGCACTAGAAATCGGCCCTGGCATTTCTAACAAACCGGACCATTTTTTTCTTTGAGGCCCCATACCGGTCCAAAAATGTTTTCTCAAAGCCCCCACACAAGCATATTTTTTCCTTGTGGCTCCCATTATCAGCAAGATAATTGTTATCGTGCAACAAAATATGGACCAGCCTATCTGGCATTTACTCGAAATGCCAGATGGCCAGTCTCCAGTCTGCCCCTGGAGTCGGTACATGCATGGACAGACAGACGGAAGGACAGAAGGTTTCCTCCCCTTCAGAGAAGTGAAGAGAGTCAGAGGCAGAATGACTCTTAGGAGAGCTTTGCAAGAGCCTCCTCCTCGCCTACATACACACAAAGGAATTTACTAGTTCATGAAATATATGAATAAACATATGGATAACAATGAAATGAAAGGATTCAATTTGTCATGGGATGAATTTGTGCATGAGTTTCAATCTGTCCAGCTCCTCCCTGGAAACATCTGACGAAAAAAACTCTTTAATTCATGACATTTTTATTGCACATTTCTTATAAAAGGTCCTTGTGTTATAATGTGAGGCTCATCATATGAAATGGGAATTCTGCATCATGATCAGGCCAGCTGAAATAATTATATGTAATCTTCCACAACTAATAGAGAAAATACAGGTTTCCCTTGAGTTTCTCTCAGTGGAACTAAAAAATCAGCTTCCACAAGAACGTTAATACATGCTTCTGAGTTTGTTGTGTCGCCTGCAGGATTTACCAGCTCAATTTCATAGAACTTAAACGATACAGGCGTCTAGGCGAGTGTGTATACAGAGGCAGCTTCAGCACACATTATTAACTGTCAGAAGGTAGACCAGGGACAGGCTAGAGTTTACTGGGAATCAGACATATTCCAGGAAGTGTGGTATCTTCATTTCCTACTTCATAAATCTTTACTTGTACCTCTACTTCCCAAAGATACACAGACAAAAACAAAAGTTCTCTCTCTCTCTCTCTCTCTCTCTCTCTCTCTCTCTCTCTCTCTCTCTCTCTCTCTCTCTCTCTCTCTCTCTCTCTCTCTCTCTCTCTCTCTCTCTCTCTCTCTCTCTCTCTCCTTCTGACAGAAGTGGATGAGTTAGAATTACGCTCATGGATGCAAACCACCTTAATTCATTTTCCACTTGCTCTAAAAAGCCACTTGGAGGGTTAATTTACGGAGGGAAAGGAGGGAAAGGAGGGAAAGGAGGAAGAGGGGAAGGAAGGGGGATGAGAAAGAGAGAGAGAGACAAAAATAATGGTGTTCCAAAAAAGGTCCAGTTGCCAGGACCACAAATACAAAATCCATCTAGACACTGTTGCCCTAGAACACACAAAAAACTATACATACCTCGGCCTAAACATCAGCGCCACAGGTAACTTTCACAAAGCTCTGAACGATCTGAGAGACAAGGCAAGAAGGGCCTTCAATGCCATCAAACGGAACATAAAATTCGACATACCAATTAGGATCTGGCTAAAAATACTTGAATTAGTTAAATAACCTATTGCCCTTTATGGTTGTGAGGTCAGGAAGTGATTCCCAAACCTTCCATAACAAAGCCAACACCTACAGAAAAATGTACCTGGAGGCTCTTGCCCCTTAAGCAAGCTGGTCCTGGGGCTCTGCTTACAAACACACCCCACAGAGCCCTAAGACAGCAACACAATTAGACCCAACCAAATCATGAGAAATCAAAAAGAGAATTACCTGTCACATTGGAAAGAATTAACAAAAAAAACGGAGCAAACTAGAATGCTATTTGGCCCTAAACAGAGAGTACACAGTGGCAGAATACCTGACCAGTGTGACTGACCCACTCACATATTTCCCTCAGATTACACAGACCCACAAGAATTTGAAAACAAACCTAATTTGGATAAACTCCCCACATCTGTTGGGTGAAAAACCCCCGTGTGTCATTAGCACAGCAAGATTTGTGACCTGTTGCCACAAGAAAAGGGCAACCAGTGAAGAACAAACACCATTGTAAATACAAACCAAAGGTATGTTTTTTATCTTCCCTTTTGTAGTTGAACTATTTGCACATAATACAACATTTGAAATGTCTTTATTCTTTTAGAACGTTTGTGAGTGTACTGTTTACTGTTAATTTTTATTGTGTTAATTTCACTTTTGTTTATTATCTACTTCACTTGCGTTGGCAATGTAAATACATGTTTGCCATGCCAATAAAGCCCTGAATTGAGAGAGAGGTCATTTTTAGAACAAAGGACAAGGCTCTATGGAGTCAAGTGGTGCTTTTTTTCACTCAAAGGGGAAAAGTAATTTCTCTCTAGCTCTTGGAGATGTGTCTCTTGTCAAATTCCCCTTTAGGCTTTGTGGCTATAGAGGACAACCTGTGTCTTGGCATGGAGGAAGATATTTTCAGAGAGCCCTTAAGCCGTGCCTTTTACAGCAAGGACAAATGGAAGGAACGAGAGAAGTTGATGAAGACACACAGGATTCTGGAAGAAGATGGAGAGGATGGAAGACACACAGTAAATTCCCCAGTGTTAAAATAAAACTGAAAGTGTGGACCTATATAGACAGTGTTGAATTTGCACATTTCCAAGAATGCTTTGCCTTATGAGTGAATTGTAACATTAGCTCCCATGACTGAATTTGTTAGTTGCACACATCCATTTTCAGTCCTATGGACTTCACCAAGTGCAATCCTAAATGAATATGTTATTGTTAAAATGTGATTATCTAACACAATACAATATGTATTTCATACGGCCTTATTTTGAGGGCTTTCAATCTAAAAAATACTGGGTTGTTTGGGTGACCCAACTGCTGGGTTGCAGGCATTGGGTGACTTAGTTGGGTTGTAGAAAAATAAGTAAATAAACAGTTGGTTTGTTGATGCTGGGTTATTGAGATATGACCCAGTGGGTCAGATCAGAAGACTGGAGGCTTAGCTTAGTAGGGGCGTGGCTTTCAGGAAGTTATTTTTGGCCAGCCTTGAGAGTAAATGTCATTCCAATTCATCTGTGCTGTTGAATTGTTATCCCATGTTATGGTTGAACACTGACACTTTCTTAGCTTTAATGAAGCTTACAGAAGTGTATGAATGTGATATCCCCAATGGGATAGTAACCACTTTGTTGCAATATGTAAATTATATTTTTTAATTACGTAACGTGAAATAATATTAAAGGAAAATGTTTAATTGCAGAGTTCAAACTTAACATGATCAACAGGAATGATATTTACTCTCACACACAGCCAAAAATAATTATCTAAAAGCCACACCTCCTGAAAATAACCTATGGGGTAGTAGGTTTTAAGTTCCTCCGGCGTACACATCACGGACAAACTGAATTGGTCCACCCACACTGCAGCGCCTCTTCAACCTCAGGAGGCTGAAGAAATTCGGCTTGTCACCAAAAGCACTCACAAACTTCTACAGATGCACAATCGAGAGCATCCTATCGGGCTGCATCACCACCTGGTACGGCAACTGCTCCGCCCACAACCGTAAGGCTCTCCAGAGGGTAGTGAGGTCTGCACAACGCATCACCGGGGGCAAACTACCTGCCCTCCAGGACCCCTACACCACCCGATGTCACAGGAAGGCCATAAAGATCATCAAGGACAACAACCACCCGAGCCACTGCCTGTTCACCCCGCTATCATCCAGAAGGCGAGGTCAGTACAGGTGCATCAAAGCAGGGACCGAGAGACTGAAAAGCAGCTTCTATCTCAAGGCTATCAGACTGTTAAACAGCCACCACTAACATTGAGTGGCTGCTGCCAACATACTGACTCAACTCCAGCTCACTTTAATAATGGGAATTTATGGAAATTGATGTAAAAATGTATCACTAGCCACTTTAAACAATGACACTTAATATAATGGTTACATACCCTACATTACTCATCTCATATGTATATGTATATACTGTACTCTATCATCTACTGCATCTTGCCATCTTTATGTTATACATGTATCACTAGCCACTTTAAACTATGCCACTTTTATGTTTACATACCCTACATTACTCATCTCACATGTATATACTGTACTCGATACCATCTACTGCATCTTGCCTATGCCATTCTGTACCATCATTCATTCATATATCTTTATGTACATATTCTTTATCCCTTTACACTTGTGTGTATAAGGTAGTAGTTGTGGAATTGTTAGGTTAGATTACTTGTTGGTTATTACTGTATTGTCGAAACTAGAAGCACAAGCATTTCGCTACACTCGCATTAACATCTGCTAACCATGTGTATGTGACAAATTAAATTTTATTTGGTTTATTTGATTTGGGGGATTACATTAAAAAAGACCCAGCTGCTTGGTCAACCCACAAGGAAAGTGATTTTTTTTAAACATGTGGGGTTATCCAAACAACGTGTCTGACTTGCAAAGTGATGTGTAAATCCAGTCCGAGTGGGGATATCCAACTTTCTGAATTTTTTAATCATCTGCAACCTGCATTCAGATTGACTGCCAGGGTTGGGAAGACTGCAATATGAGACTACCTAAACATCTAACTGGAACAACTATTTCAGTAACAGGTGCAATAAATACAAGTAACATATTGGATAAGTTTAGAAAATGAATGTCAATTATATTTGAGAAGCATAACATTAATTAATCAATCAATGTACATGCAAAAATATAGATATTGAGACCAACATTTTTAAAATCAACTTGCAATAGAGCATGCTGAGAAATATGTTTATGAAGGGCGTGGTTTTGGTTAAACTCTGGTTATTCATACCAACACTGTGGTTATTTTATGCCAATGAGTGTTACTTTGAATCAAATCAAATTGTATTTGTCACATGCGCCAAATACAACAGGTGTAGTAGACCTTACAGTGAAATGCTTACTTACAAGCCCTTAACCAACAATGCAGTTTCAAGAAAATACCTAGATTTTTGTTGTTGTTGTAAAAGTAGGAGATAAGAATAACAAATCATTAAAGAGCAGCAGTAAAAAAACAATAGCAGGGCTATATACAGGGGGTACCGGTACAGAGTCAATGTGCAGGGGCACCGGTGGTAATATGTACATGTAGGTAGAGTTATTAAAGTGACTATGCATAGATAATAACAGAGAGTATCAGCAGCAGCAGCAGCAGCATAGAAGGGGGGCGGGGGAGGGACAATGCAAATAGTCTGGGTAGCCATTTGATTAGCTGTTCAGGAGTCTTATGGCTTGGGGCTAGAAGCTGTTTAGAAGCCTCTTGGAGCCAGACATGGCGCTCCAGTACCGCTTGCCGTGTGGTAGCAGAGAGAACAGTCTATGACTAGGGTGGCTGGACTCTTTGACAATTTTTAGGGCCTTCCTCTGACACCGCCTGGTATAGAGGTCCTGGATGGCAGGAAGCTTGGCCCCGGTGATGTACTGGGCCGTACGCACAACCCTCTGTGGTGACTTGTAGTCAGATTCTGAGCAGTTGCCATACCAGTCAGAGATGCAACCCGTCAGGATGCTCTCGATGGTGCAGCTGTAAAACCTTTTGAGGATCTAATGACCCATGCCAAACAATTAACAGAGTTAATTGTTATGTTTAGAGTGTAGGCTCTCAAAATAAGACCTTACGAAATACATATTGTGTTATATAATTTTATTCTAATGATAACATATTTGCTCAGGATTTCACTTGATGAAGACAACAGGAGAGAAAGCAGATGAATGCAACAACCATGTCTCTGTCACTAACAGTCATGGGTGGTAACTGTACAATTTGAGATGCAAGGAACTCTGTGAAATAAAGCTTTACACCAAGCGTGTTAATTTAACACTTTCCAGTGTCTATACAGGTTCACACATTCAGTGTTAATTTAACACTGGATAATTTGCTGTGCAGGATGGGAGAGGGAGGAGAGGGGAGGGATGGTGGTTGGAGAAACAGATGCACCTGAAAGGTAGGAAATCCCAGTAGCGAGAGAGAGAGAGAGAGAGAGAGAGAGAGAGAGAACATAGAGAAGAGTCCCCTAAGCAAGCTGGTCTGGGGTTCTGTTCACAAACACAAACACAAACAGACCCCACAGATCCCACGGACACCAAATGCCAAAAGCAACACAATTAGACCTAACCAAATCATGAGAAAACAAATAGATAATTACTTGACACATTGGAAAGTATTTACCAAAAGGTTAGTTAGAGGAGCAAGGCCAGGTACTGACGTAGTAATCCTAATCACACACCCTCTCCGTGCCAGGGAAATAACAATAGAAAAAAGGAAAGGAAACATCAACATATTGAGATCAGATTCCATTTTCAGATTGATCTTTGCTGAGCTCAATGGTAATAGCTGGGTGTGTACAGTATACCCAACAGATCTGGTAAACAATATCTGATGACTTGGACATTAGCGCAGCGGCTACCGCTGCTGTCAGAGGGGCCCGAAGGAGGTTTTTCAACCAATCAAACCACCATCTGGAATTAGTTTATCCTACCGGTAGTGCTCTCACCTGATTACATTTTTTTATCCTTTATTTACCAGGGAGGACAATCGTGACTCAATTCACGTCCAAAGATAAAATGTACAAAATGTACGATTCTGAAAGCTGGTCTGATCAAACTGTGATTTACATTCATCCACACTACTGAGAGAATAATAATGATGAAACCAAAATTATATAGCTCACTGGCGAGCGAGATGGAAAGAACGAGAGAGAGTCCAGGACACACAGACGGGCAAACATGCTTCTATACTGTAGAACCTAAGTAGATGTCACAGTTGTGATCTGAACCCCGGCCTCCAATAGGAGGAACCAAAGTCCTAACCAATAGGCCAAGTGGAAATTCTGAGGGTGACTGATTTCGAAGTCGCAGGAAAGGCGACCTTATCACAACTCGCTTCTGCTTCATAGACACACATCTCTACACACATGCTCATCATGTACACCCACACACACACCTCTATATCCATAATCATAATGGAGTCAAAGTGTGGATTATCACAAGGTCTTTATTACAGTTTTTCTCAATTGCTAAAACACTAAAACACACCCATTGGCTGAAAAAAGTTCTCAGTTTCCTGGACTCATTTAGCTAATTATGCAGTCTGTTGTCAATACCTTAAACCATTCACACGGTAAAACACAATTTGCAGATCTCACTTAGACTTTTCAGCAAAACTCGAAACACATTCTCGAAACACATTCTGCACTCTAATGCAGATGTCATCCATACTGGTAAACACAATTGGCAACAATCAAATACAAATAGAGAACATATGTCTTTGATTGAACACAACCACTCAAAATTGATTTAACCTGTTTCAAATGATGCGACACAACCAATATAAGCCAGTTCAGAGAGCAAACAGGTTGTTGAAGGTGGGAAGGAGAAAGTCTGAGAATGGATACTGAAGTACAATGCATTGTAGGCTGTATACTGTACAATGGACAAATTGTATGGCCCTGAACATTGTGCTTTCCAGTTATTAACAGTACTGACTACTCAATAGAGTTTGACTGGTTGCAGGTTCATATCAACAAAGAACAAGAATTATAGTATCACAGAGACAAAGGACAAGTTTGTGAGACGCAGGGTACAGTACTGTAAAAATAGGGGTACAAGGAGGAGGAAGAACAGAAAACAAAATTGCAAAGAGCAAAGCAGAGTAGTAATTTCTGATCAATGCTACTATGATAGAACATGTTTTCGCTCATCAAAAGACGGAAAAATATGAATATTTCTTTCGATTAAAAAATGTACTTCTCCCTGAGAATTGTATGTTTTGAACAATGTGTTGTCTGTTTTTCGGTGTATTGTTTAGTGACTGCTTGAGAGTATATATCATTTTGATCACTTTGTTTATGATTCGAGAGCAGTGTTTGATTTTGAACACAGGTAAAACTGTTTTGAGGCGAATGTTTCATTTTGCAAGAGGAGTCAGAGGTTATGTAAATAGTGCTTGAAGATGAGGTTTTGTGTTTAATGTTTTCAGGAAATGGAGCAAGGTTTCAGAAATTGTGTTTTAGCAATTGAGAAAAACTGTAACTGAGGACAAGCTGAGGGTAATAATCATTATTGCTGCATTATTTAGCGGTATGATGATGATCCATGCATCTATTGCATGAAGCCTGGGGGTAAGGCTACAGACGCTAATGTCTCCAAACTGCTTGGAAGACAGAATGAAAGATACATGACTCTATTCTTTGCCATTCAAAGGGAAATAAGGGCGAAAGAAAGTAAATGACTCACTTCTATACATGTGAATGAGAGAGCGGGATGCATTTATTTTAAGAGAGCAAGTTCTCACTTGCAATGACAACCCATTCATAAGGTGAATAATGAAAAAACTTCCACTGCCAAAGCTCAAGTGGTAGGCCTATCCGTCTCCTTGGTCTTAGTGGACATATCTTTGTACCTTTGTACCTTTGGAGGTGTCCTCGGATGGGGCCACAGTGTCTCCTGACTCCTCCTGTCTCAGCCTCCAGTATTTATGCTGCAGTAGTTTGTGTCGGGGGGATAGGGTCAGTTTGTTATATCTGGAGTACTTCTCCTGTCCTATTCGGTGTCCTGTGTGAATCTAAGTGTGCGTTCTCTAATTCTCTCCTTCTTTCTTTCTCTCTCTCGGAGGACCTGAGCCCTAGGACCATGCCCCAGGACTACCTGACATGATGACTCCTTGCTGTCCCCAGTCCACCTGGCCATGCTGCTGCTCCAGTTTCAACTGTTCTGCCTTACTATTATTTGACCATGCTGGTCATTTATGAACATTTGAACATCTTGGCCATGTTCTGTTATAATCTCCACCCGGCACAGCCAGAAGAGGACTGGCCACCCCACATAGCCTGGTTCCTCTCTAGGTTTCTTCCTAGGTTTTGGCCTTTCTAGGGAGTTTTTCCTAGCCACCGTGCTTCTACACCTGCATTGCTTGCTGTTTGGGGTTTTAGGCTGGGTTTCTGTACAGCACTTTGAGATATCAGCTGATGTACGAAGGGCTATATAAATAAATTTGATTTGATTTGATTTTGTTCGAGGGCTGTAACAGCTGTGGCTTGAGCTCAGTGAGAATTCATCGCTGTCTGTGGTAGAGCTAGTTTTAAGGAGAAAACTCACCGGACCGATTGTCGGCCTGTACAGTAGGGGGGGGGGGGCGTTCATTTGCAGTTCGTTCATTTACTGTCGGCGCGGTGTGTATAGGGATCACCTGCCAGTAGTCGACTGATAGCCTTCATTATTGCTAATTTCTACATGCAAATTATGGCTGGCACTCTGTTCAAAGGGGCTAAGTACTCTCGGTCCTGGTTTGTCCGTGCCTTTTCTGTAGGCAACTGGTGTCAAAGGCAAATTTCTTACTAGTGCATTGTTTCCACGTCTCTTCTCCTCGCCTCCTCTCCTTGCTTCCCTCTGATGTTTTCAAAAGGAGGCTAGGAGTGGACGGGAGGAGTGGACGGGAGGAGAGGACGGGAGGAGTGGACGGTAGGAGAGGACGGGAGGAGAGGACGGGAGGATGAGGAAATCCAATCAAAATAAATCCAATCAAAATAAATCCAATCAAAGTGTATTTGTCATATGCACAGGATACACGTGATGTACACAGTATAATAAAAAGCTTACTTGCAGGTTCATCTCTCGACAACAGAAAGGAGAAAGGGCCCATGACTACAGTAATATCCAGAGGAGTGCAATGACCTCTCAGTGGAAATACCCTCCTCTTCCTACTTCTACTCCAACTCCTACTACACTACACACAGTTATTGATCCAATAATTATTAGACTGTGATGGTGATCACAGTCAACAAATAAACTATATCTACCCTGTACAATCCAATCGTTGCTCCAATATAACCATTAACTGCATATGATGGAGAGCTAATGCTGACTGTGGAAGACTTGATGAACTCTTAAGAGTTTTATATAAACCCCCTTTTATAAGAATTCACAGGGACAAGACACTCTTGATTATTCATATTCACATTTAAGTTTAAGTTGGTAACATATGAAGAGTTCATTTCCAAAACGCTATGTCCAGCAATTTTTCAGTTTTTTTCCATTAGAAATAATGTCTTATTGTGTGTGTAAAATATTACTGTTCTTAAATTGTAAACTCATAGATTTTAGATGTGTATTAAAGTAGGTTGTGTTGCAAAATGCTATATATCAATTGCTTAGCTGGAATAGAATATTAGTATCCTGTATAGAGATTTTGCACGCCCAATTTTTCAGTTTTTGATTTGTTAAAAAAGTTTGAAATATCCAATAAATGTCGTTCCACTTCATGATTGTGTCCCACTTGTTGTTGATTCTTCACAAAAAAATACAGTTTTATATCTTTATGTTTGAAGCCTGAAATGTGGCAAAAGGTCACAAAGTTCAAGGGGGCCGAATACTTTCGCAAGGCACTCTATAGCGTTTTGGAATGAAATTCTTCATATTCAAATGAATTGATTCAAGGATTTTAAATGAAACTTGAAATCCTTGAACAGCATGCCTGTATTCTTATCTAAGTTCATCACTGTGTTTGTGTCAGTATCTTCACAGAAGATCCATCATTAACACAGAACCCAGCATAGAGTGGCTGACTGAATGTGACTGGACTCTGTGGAGGAGGGTCATTGTGTCAGAGACGCTGTAGAAGGACAGAGTTCCTGCCCTATAGTTCAGGTACACTCCTACTCTGGAGGAGCAGGGGACACATGTGACAGTCAGTTTATTATTGTGCCAGAAAAAGACCACCAAGTGTGATCGGACTCCAGCCAGGTCCGATCACGGTCTCCAAACCAATACTTATGACCTGCTCCTTTCCTGCTGATCCCTTTATATCAGACAGTGCCCAAAATCCTTAAGTTCCGATCCCTGTATATATACTGTATATACACTGAGTGTACAAAACATTAGGAACACCTGCTCTTTCAAATTACATTTTTAATTGGTCACAAACACATGTTTAGCAGATGTTATTACGGGTGTAGCGAAATGCTTCCATTGTATAGACATGACATAGACTGACCAGGAGAATCCAGGTGAAAGCTATGATCCCTTATTGATCATTATTGATAGTTGATAGTTACTTGTTAAAACTATTTCAGTCATTGTAGATGAAGGGCAGGAGACAGGTTAAATAAGGATTTGAAAGCCTTGTGACATTTGAGACATGGATTGCATATGCGTGGCATTCAGAGGTGAATGGGGAAGACTGTGAATGGGGAGGCCTTTGAATGGGGTATGGTAGTAAGTGCCAGGCGCACCGGTATGAGTGTGTCAAGAACTGTGACGAAGAACTGTGACCCTGCTGTTTTCTCTTGTCATGCTAAACATTTTCCTGTGTGGATCAAGAACGTATGGGGGGTGATTCATGCCAGAATTAAGCCTCCTGATACCTCTCACAAAGTCACCTAATGTCTTCCTAGCGCCATAAAATACCACTATGAATAATATGGACTGTCAATGGAGACAAGTTTGCCTCTAAGGCATCAAACTGCTGAAGCGTTCACGTCACATGACACATTCTCTGAAAAAAAAACAGCTGACTGGATTTTTTTTTTTTTAATGGTCATCCAAATCGGAATTCCAATTCAGCGTCATTCTCTGACCTGAAAATCACTGATGTCATGATTTGACCTAATTTTTCCCCCACTTCCCAGTTTACCGGATTAACATGCACAATCACTGTCACCACACAATCCTTAGGCTATACATGTCTGTGGACATGTCTTATGGTTAAAAGCAGGGTTCGAATTGAGGGGGTATGTGAGGATATTGACCGAACCCTTGTTATAGAGATGGACAAAAAGCAAATGCAACCACTTGCTTGCTTAGCCATAGGAAAAGCAACGGTCCAGATGATATAAAGCGATCAGGCTGTAACAATGATTAACTCCACGATTATTTCCGCAGTCTACTAGCCTATCGAAGGTCTTGCTCAGCCTCAACACCACAGGAAAATATGTTTGGTTTATTAAATGCTCTGCGATTTAGAGCTTTAAATACTGAAAAGTACAGGTTTACTTATTCAAATTATTTTTCAATTACTCAGGAGGCTTTACTGTTGGCATGACACAGGACTGATGGTAGCGCTCACCTTGTCTTCTCCGGACAAGCTTTTTTCCAGATGCCACTTTTGGCCATCCTTCACTTCACTGTGCGTACAGATGCACTCACACCTGCCTGCTGCCATTCACGAGCAAGCTCTGTACTGGTGGTGCCCCGATCCCGCAGCTGAATCAACTTTAGGAGACGGTCCTGGCGCTTGCTGGACTTTCTTGGGCGCCCTGAAGCCTTCTTCACAACAATTGAACCATTCTCCTTGAAGTTCTTGATGATCAAATAAATGGTTGATTTGAGTGCAATCTTACTGGCAGCAATATCCTTGCCTTTTTGTGCAAAGCAATGATGACTGCATGTGTTTCCTGTCAGGTAATCATGGTTGGCAGAGGAAGAACAATGATTCCAAGCACCACCCTTCTTTTGAAGCTTCCAGTCTATTATTCGAACTCAATCAGCATGACAGAGTGATCTCCTGCCTTGTCCTCATCAACACTCACACCTGTGTTAACGAAAGAACCACTGACAGATGTCAGCTGGTCCTTTTGTAGCAGGGCTGAAATGCAGTAGACATGTTTTTGGGGGATTCAGTTCATTTGCATGGCAAAGAGGGACTTTGCAATTAATTGCAATTTATCTGGTCACTCTTCATAACATTCTGGAGTATATGCAAATTGCCATCATACAAACTGGAGGCAACAGACTTTGTGAAAACTAATATTTGTGTCATTCTCAAAACTTTTGGCCACAACTGTAGTGGAGGGTAACCACCATTTATGCACCTTTTTATTTGTGAAATAGCTTTTCGTCACCATTTTATTTTATTTTCCCACTTATTAGTGTGTTCCAAGCGTTGAACTCCTCATATTGATCAACGTTCAGAACTCTAATATTCTTGATCTGAGCTCTAATCTGCCTCTGCTAACGAGTGCAATCACGACTCAGGTATACTCTTTATGTTCGCCTGTTCCTCCCACATTTGCCTTGTTATCAGAGTATTCATTCACCACGTGTCCAGCAGCAAACACCGCCCACCGCACAGGCCGAGATGTTGAACAAACGACCTCAGGTCAGACCAACGCTGGCAAGTGGAATCCGCTGACAGTGGCTTTGCAAGATGCCGGACATAAGGCAATTATTTTAACGTCCCTCGACCCTGCCTTGTCAACAGACCTCACCCAAACAGAAAAACCACGACTCTCGTACAAGCGAGAGAGTACAAGCATATATGCACAACAATTCACTGTTGAATGCGAAATGAGGTCGAGCTTGGTTTGTTGTTTTGGAAAGTTTGCTGTTTTGAAAAGTTTTCAAAGTCTTGAAAAAGTTTTGTTAACAAGCTGGCTACCTTTTGAGTTTGGATCTTGCAACGCGGTTGGCATCAGTTGCTGGGACCACTACTATCTGTCCAGTGATCCTGCCGACCAAGGCCGTGTCTGAGGAACTGCTTGGCGTAGCAGCTAGCCCAACTGCTAGCTAGTCGCCTATCAAGCTAGCAGAGGTTTCTTGAGGGCTTGAACGCAGCCCCGAAGCTGTTAGCCATTGTGGCTGGGACTGCGGATTATCCCGGGCTTGTGGCTGTGTAGATCCCTGCTGTTTGTGGTTTCCTATCTTCCCTGCGACCTACCATGTCCGGAACTGCGAGGAGTAACAGCGTAGCTGTCACGCCTTGGTCATTGTATTTTGTGTTTTTGTTATATGTTTGGGTAGGCCAGGGTGTGACATGGGTTTATATGTTGTGTTTCGTATTGGGGTTTGTATTATTTGGGATCGCGGCTGATTAGGGGTGTGGTATAGGCTTGGCTGCCTGAGGCGATTCTCAATTAGAGTCAGGTGCTATTCGTTGTCTCTGATTGGGAACCGTATTTAGGCAGCCTGAGTTCGCTTTGTATTTCGTGGGTGTTTGTACCTGTCTCTGTGTTGTAGTCACCAGATAGGCTGTAATTAGTTTCACGTTCCGTTCTGTTGTTTTTGTATTTAGTTTCAGTTATTTCATGTACCGCGTTTTCATTCATTAAAGTCATGAGTAACCAACACGCTGCATTTCGGTCCGACTCTCTTCTTTCAACAGACGAACGCCGTTACAGAATCACCCACCACTCACGGACCGAGCAGTGTGTAAACTGGCAGGAGCGAAAGGAGGACGTTATGGACGGTAGAGGCATGGAGTATACGACGTGGGAAGAAATCGACAGGTGGGCTGCCGACCCAGAGAGAGTGCAGGAGCCCGCCCGGGATTCGCTTCAGCAGTGCGAAGAGGGCTACAGGCGAATGGAGTCAAAAAGGAAAACACGGCGACGCAGAGCAAAACCGAAAGTAACCCCCAATTATTTATTGGGGGAGGGCGCAGAGAGAGAGTGGCTGAGTCAGGGTTCAGACCTGAGCCAATTCTCCCTGTTAATCGTGAAGAGCAGTTGCAGTGGGAGAGGCTGCACCACTTGGAGAATTGGACATGGGAGGAGGAATTAGACGGTAAAGGACCCTGGGCTCAGCCTGGAGAATATCGCCGTCCCAAGGAAGAAATAGAAGCGGCTAAAGCGGAGAGGCGCTGGTATGAGGAGGCAGCACGGCGACGCGGTTGGAAGCCTGAAAAGCAGCCCAAAAAAATTATTGGGGGGTGGCTAGAAGGGAGTATGGTTATGCCAGGTAGGAGACCTGCGCAAACTCCCTGTGCTCACCGTTGGGCTAGAGAGACCGGGCAGGCACCGTGTTATGCTATGGAGCGCACGGTGTTTCCAGTGCGGGTGCAGAGCCAGGTGCGGCACATACCAGCCCTTCCTATTGGCCGGGCTAGAGTGGGCATCGAGCCAGCTAAGCTTGGGCAGGCTCGGTGCTCAAGAGCTCCAGTGCGCCTGCACGGTCCGGTCTATCCAGAGCCACCTCCACACACCAGTCCTCCGGTAGCAGCTCCCCGCACCAGGCTTCCTGTGCGTGTCCTCGATCCAGTACCACCAGTTCCAGCACCACGCACCAGGCCTCCAGTGCGCCTCGCCTGTTCAGCGCAGCCAGCGCTTTTCTCCTCTCCTGCGCTGTCGGAGTCTCCCGCCTGTTTAGCGCAGCCAGAGCCTTCCTCCTCTCCAGCGCCGCCAGTTCTCCCAGTCTGCCCAGCGCCGCCAGTCTGCCCAGCGCCGCCAGTGCCGCTAGTCTGCCCAGCGCCGCCAGTGCCGCCAGTCTGCCCAGCGCCGCCAGTGCCGCCAGTCTGCCCAGCGCCGCCAGTGCCGCCAGTCAGCCCCGCGCCGCCAGTCAACCAGTCTCTTCCAGATCTGCCAGACAACCAGTCTCTTCCAGATCTGCCAGACAACCAGTCTCTTCCAGATCTGCCCGACAACCAGTCTCTTCCAGATCTGCCCGACAACCAGTCTCTTCCAGATCTGCCCGACAACCAGTCTCTTCCAGATCTGCCAGACAACCAGTCTCTTCCAGATCTGCCCGACAACCAGTCTCTTCCAGATCTGCCCGACAACCAGTCTCTTCCAGATCTGCCCGACAACCAGTCTCTTCCAGATCTGCCAGACAACCAGAATCTTCCAGATCTGCTTGTCAACCTGAATCTTCCAGTTCCGCCAGCCAGCCAGGATTTACCGGAGCCTACTACCTGCCTGAGCTTCATCTCAGTACTGGGCTTCCTCTCAGTACTGGGCTTCCTCTCAGTACTGGGCTTCCTCTCAGTACTGGGCTTCCTCTCAGTACTGGGCTTCCCCTCAGTCCCGGGCTACCCCTCAGTCCCGGGCTGCTTCTGTCCCGAGCTGCCCCTCTGTCCCGAGCTGCCCCTCTGTCCTGAGATGCCCCTCTGTCCTGAGATGCCCCTCTGTCCTGAGATGCCCCTCTGTCCTGAGATGCCCCTCTGTCACGAGCTGCCCCTCTGTCACGAGCTGCTCCTCAGTTATGTGGGGATCTGGGTGAGGACTATTAGGCCATGGTCGGCGAAGAGGGTGGATTATCCCAGGACGCGAAGGGGAGGAACTAGGACATTAATGGAGTGGGGTCCACGTCCCGAGCCAGAACCGCCACCATGGACAGACGCCCACCCGGACCCTCCCTATGCTCTTGAGGTGCGTCCGGGAGTCCGCACCTTAGGGGGGGGGGGGTTCTGTCACGCCTTGGTCATTGTATTTTGTGTTTTTGTTATATGTTTGGGTAGGCCAGGGTGTGACATGGGTTTATATGTTGTGTTTCGTATTGGGGTTTGTATTATTTGGGATCGCGGCTGATTAGGGGTGTGGTATAGGCTTGGCTGCCTGAGGCGATTCTCAATTAGAGTCAGGTGCTATTCGTTGTCTCTGATTGGGAACCGTATTTAGGCAGCCTGAGTTCGCTTTGTATTTCGTGGGTGTTTGTACCTGTCTCTGTGTTGTAGTCACCAGATAGGCTGTAATTAGTTTCACGTTCCGTTCTGTTGTTTTTGTATTTAGTTTCAGTTATTTCATGTACCGCGTTTTCATTCATTAAAGTCATGAGTAACCAACACGCTGCATTTCGGTCCGACTCTCTTCTTTCAACAGACGAACGCCGTTACAGTAGCCTAATGTTCGTTGCTACCGTGACAAAGACCAAAGCCGGCAGGAGTACCGTTGAGGACACAGTGGTGTCTCTCTATCACAGGTGAAGGATCTTTTAAACGATCAAAATAGTTCTCAAAGCAGTTGTTACAGCAACAAGAAAATTGCTTAATGTGTTGTGTCCAAATACTGGTGGTCCAGGACCTGAAGAACAGTTTGCAGTTCTCCCAGGGTCAGCTCGATGAGTTAAACAGGAGAACTGCAAGTTCACAGCAATCTGTAAGTCATTGAGAGAGGACATTGAGAGAGGACATCAGTTCTGTATGTGGATTTATGATAATAATGACAGAAAAATCTGATAATCTTGAGGGACAATCAAGGCGGAACAACATGGTTCTGGACAGAATTGCAGAAACTCCACAAGACCTGGACAGAGTTTTAGGACAAAGTGAGGGAAATAATCTCAGAGAAACTGAAGATGAACCACAGGAAGATTGAGGTGGAGGGCACCCACAGGACTGGAAAACCCACCACCGGCCCAGGTGACAGGCCCAGGCCAATAGTGGTCAAGGTTCAAGTATAAGGTAGCTGTTCTGTAAAGAACCAAGAACTTGAGAGGAACAAATGTACATCTTCCTCAACGAGGACTATCCTGAAGCTGTGTGCCAGAATAGGAAAGAACTTATCCCAGCCAGAGTGCGTGGGGACATTACTTATATCCACTATGACAGGCTCATTGTCCACCCTCCGTTCCAAAAACCTGGAAGGGACGAGAGAGCCAAGCCTGAGTTCGTAGCTTCAACCCCGCAGCACACACACCAACTGATTAATGGACTGCTGAATGTATATATTCTTTCTCTTGCTTTGTTTGATCTTTCCCATATTATGTCTATTTCTGATAAGCTACCAAGGAAAGGACTGAAAACAGCCCATATTAATATATGTAGCTTTAGAAATAAGGTTCATGAAATCAATAACTTGCTAACACCAGATAACGTTCATATATTAGGTATTTCTGAGACTCACTTGGATAATTCATTTGATGATACAGCAGTAGCAATACAAGGATATAACATCTATAGAAGAGACAGGAATGCTTATGGGGGAGGTGTTACTGTATATATTCAGAGCCATATCCCTGTAATGCTTAGAAAATATCTTATGTCAAGTGTTATTGAAGTGTTGTGGTTGCAGGTTCACCTGACACATCTAAAGCCTTTTCTTTTGGGGTGTTGCTATGGGGCACCAAGTGCTAACAGTCGGTATCTAAATAATATGTGTGAAATGCTTGATAGTGTGTGTGATGTAAACAGAGAGGTCTACTTTCTTGGGGACCTGAATATTGACTGGTTTTTATCAAGCTGTCCACTCAAGAGGAAGCTTCTTGCTGTAACCAGTGCCTGTAATCTTGTTCAGGTTATTAACCAACCTATCAGGGTGTTTACAAACACTACAGGGACACGATTATCCACATGTATTGATCACATTTTTACTAATACTGGAGAACTTTGTTCTAAATCTGTACCCATTGGATGCAGTGATCACAATAGTGGCTATATCCAGCAAAGCCAAAGCTCCAAAAGCTGACCCTACAATAGTGTATGAGATCATACAAAAGATTTTGCTGTGACTATTATGTGGATGATGTTAAAAATATTAGTTGGTCTGATGTGATTAATAAGAAGCATCCAGACACTGCACTTGATGAATTTATGAAATTGTTTCTTCCAACTATTGATAAACATGCATCTGTTAAACTGTTAAGTTTCCATGGATTGATGAAGAATTGAAAAGGTGTATGGTTGAAAGAGAAAAGGAGTGGCTAATAAGTCTGGCTTCACATCTGACTGGCTGACTTACTGCAAATTGATAAATTGTGTGACTAAACTCAACAAAAATAAGAAGAAACTGTATGATGAAGCCAAGATCAATGACGGAAATAATGATGGAAAACACTTTTGAGTACTTTAAATGGAATGATTGGCAGAAAGACACATTCAACTCCATCTTTCATTGATTTGAGATGGTTTATTCATCACAAAAACCATTTGATGTTGCCAGTTAATTTAATGATTACTTCATTGGCAAAGTGGGCAAACTTTGGCAGGAAATTCCAACAACGAACAGTGAGCCATCGTACTCATTGTAAGTTTGAATTTTGTAAAATTAGTGTGGGAGAGGTGGAAAAATGATTGTTATTGATCAACAATGAAAAACCTCCTGGTATTGACAACTTAGATGGAAAGCTACTGAGTATGGTAGCTGAGTCTATAGCCACTCCTATCTGTCATATCGTTAAACAGAGCCTAGAGGAAAGTCTTTGTCCTAAGGCCTGGAGGGAAGACAAAGTCATTACATTACCCAAGAGTACAAACTGTTGGAAAAAATTGTGTTTGACCAAATACAATTCTATTTCTCAGTAAACAAATTAACAACAGACTTTAGGTATACTTATAGAGAAGGGCACTCAACACTGACACAGATGACTAATGATTGGTTGAAAGACATTGATAATAAGAAGATTGTGGGAGTTGTACTGTTAGATTTCAGTACAGCGTTTGATATTATTGACCATAACCTGTTGTTGAGAAAACATATGTTTTATGGCTTTTCAACCTCTGTCATATTGTGGATTCAGAGCTATCTACCTAATATAACTCAGAGGGTTTTCTTTAATGGAAGCTGCTTCTCTAATGTCAAATATGTGTGTACAGTGTGGTGTACCGCAGGGCAGCTCTGTAGGCCCTGTACTCTTTTCTATTTTTACCAATGACCTGCCACTGGCATGAAACACAGCATGTGTGTCCATGTATGCTGATAATTCAACATTACTGTATATGCATCAGCAACCACAGCTAATGAAGTCACTGAAACTCTTAACAAAGATTTTCAGTCTGTTTTGTAATGGGTGGCCAGTAATAAGTTGGTCCTGAACATCTCTAAAACTAAGAGCATTGTATTTGGAACAAATCATTGCCTGAGTTCTAGACCTCAGCTGAATCTGGTAAGAAATGGTGTGGCTGTTGAACAAGTTGTGGAGACTAAATGACTTGGTGTTGCCTGAGATGGTAAACTGTCATGGTCAAAACAGATTCAATGGTTGTAAAGATGGGGAGAGGTCAGTCCATAGTAAAGAGATGCTCTTGTTTTTGACACCACACTCCACAAAGAAAGTCCTGCAGGGTCTAGTTTTGTCTTATCTTGATTAATGTCCAGTCATATGGTCAAGTGCTGCAAAGAAAGAGCTAGCTAAGCTGCAGCTGGCCCCGAACCAAGCGACACATCTTGCTCTTCATTGTAATCAGAGGGCTAATATTAATACTATGTATGCCAGTCTCTCTTAGCTAAGAGTTGAAGAAAGACTGATTGTGTCACTTCTTGTTTTTATAAGAAACAATGTGTTGGAAATTCCTAATTGTTTGCATAGTCAACTTACACACAGCACTGACTGTTATGCAGGTGAGTGAGGACACAAAAGCAGTTTAACAGAAACAGAGTCTTTTAATGTCCAAACACAGGGAAAACATAAATCCTTTTCAGAAGTCTCGGTTGAGAAAATAGACAACCCGCAGAGAGGGCGACAAACAAATCATTAAGTCCTCTGATCTTTACAGGAGAGTCCCCTTCTAGCAGCAGAGGAGAATAGCAGGGCTAGCGGCAACAGACTGCAGGTCCCTCCGGGTAGGCGCGGACCGTAGAGGACAGAGGCACCTGATCACACGCAGCATCAAATGAAGAAGCAGATACGACAGGACTGGACAAGGACGAAGCAAACAAGAATCCGACAAAGACAGAAGCAGAAACAGAGAGAGAAATAGAGACCTAATCAGAGGGAAAAGAGGGAACAGGTGGGAGAGAGTAAACGAGGTAGTTAGAGGAGACGAGGGACAGCTGGGGGAAGGAAAGGGAGAGAAGGTAACCTAACACGACCAGCAGGGGGAAACGAAGAGAAGAGAAAGAACAGGAACAAGACATAACATGACAATACATGACACTGACACACACACGTACCCCACCAAACATGCCACCAGGGGTCATTCACAGTTACCAGGTCCAGAACAAATTCAAGGAAATGTACAGTATTATACAGAGCCATGAATGCATGGAACTCCCTTCCGTCTTATATTGCGCAAGTGAACAGTAAACCTGGTTTCATAAAACAATCAAAGCAACACCTCACCACACAAAGCCTCTCCCCCGTGTGACCTACTTGTTGTGTGTATGTACTGACATGTATGTGTAACTGATAGATGCACAAGAGACACACCCCATTTTTAACGTTTTTAAATATATGTAAATTGTAAAGTCTTTTGTCTGTAATGTATTATTCGTTATGTGTCGGACCCCAGTAAGACTAGCTGTCACCGTTGGCGTCGGCTAATGGGGATCCTAATAAATAAAATAAATAAAATCTAGTAAATAGTCGATGATATTTCAGTCATATGGCTAGCTAGCTAGTTCAAGGTCTCTGGCTACTGTTAGCCAGCTAGCTATAACTAGCTGGCTAGAAGGATGAAGTTAAAAGCTAACGTTACAAGGAGCCTGACCTTAGCAGGAGCAGTTGAAATTAAATTAGACTAACTATAATCTTAACAAAAGGTAACTTAAGTTCTCATAACAAAATAACTTTGCTTTACAGGGAGTAGTGAGACAGAGTGGTGATGCAGGCTGAAATGCAGGAGGCAAAGGAGCCAGAGAGGATGTAAGCAAAGAAAGGTTAGGGTTAGGGACCCATGTGGGGTCCCCTAAAGTTTATATAGGGTCCCCTGAGAGAATCTTTAACCTTATCCAAATGAATAACTAGTTGAAGATCACCTTTGGTAATTCATCTCCATTCAGAGAATCACACCAATCTATGCACTTTCAAAACAAAGGAATGTTGACGTATAGGGGCGGTGTTCATGAGAGAATTGAGCAAGTCTACCATCCAACAGCCTGCTCTGGTCCCACCCCAGACACACATCAGCTCATTGACCTGTGCTGAAGATCTCTAATGGAATAAGTGAGAGTAATTGACGCGAGAGAGAAAGGAAGAGAGACCAAGAAGGAAATAATAGAGGAAGAAAGAATGACAGAGAGAAGGAAAGAAGATCGAGAAAGCAAGACCGGGAAAGAGGAAAAGTGAGAGAGAGAGAGATAGACTAGATATACAAGAGTGAGAGAGGTGCAGAGAGCAAAAGTGGCAGCGAGAGAACGAGTGAAAGAGAAAGAGTGAGAGAGATGGAGTCTAGATATAGTGTGTTACAGTAGATTGGGACTAAAAAGACATGGATCTCTGACTGATCCTCTGTGAGATGAGCTCTGAAGCGGTCGTCTCATAATCATTCAGTATAACATCATTACCTTGTCCTAGGCCACCACGCATCCACCCAACACAGATAGCATCATAAAACCAATATATATCATTCATCATCGTTGAGGAAGACCAATCCTAATGTGCAGGTCTGTTGTAAACTCGTCCTTACTTCAACTCTGTGGCCGTGGATAGAAGAATTACCTTGCTCCTCTGCAAGACCTTTCTTCTGAAGCTGATAAATTATACATTTTTGTCTTATTCTGTCACCTATGAGGATGTCTGGACCAGGTACTGAAATGAGGGATTATTAATGCACACGCTTCATGTTAAATTCCACCTGTCACAGGATAGGATAGTTCATTGACTTTATTTAAATTATGAACACCAACAGAGGCCAGTGAGGGCATATGCAGAATTCTCACTCACTCTGCATCGTAACAGTCTTTAAACATCCAAGGCTGAGGTCATTATCTGAGGAACAACGTGCTGCTCCACTATGAGTGTCCCAGCCCTAGGTGTGCGTCCCAAATTGCACCATATTCCCTACATAGTGCACTACATTTGACCAGGCCCTGGTCAAAAGTAGTGCAGTATGTCTGAGCGCTAGATCGCCCCCGGTGGACTGAAAGGTAAATGCATCTCCAGTGTCAATGTCTTGTTCTTATATTACTCAATGAGTGTAGAAAACATTAAAAAGAACACCTACTCTTCCCATGACATAGACTGACCAGGTGAATCCAGGTGAAAGCTTTGATCCCTTTGATGTAATTTGTTAAATCTTCTTCAATCAGTCTAGATGAAGGGGATAGTGTGTGCCACAGAGGATGAATGGGCAAGACACAAAAATGTAAGGGCATTTGAACAGGGTATTGTAGCCAACTAGATATAAGTGGGGCTGGGGGGTGCAACTCACTATTAGAAAGGTGATCCTAATGTTTGTATAATAATAATAATAAATGTCATTTTTATCCAAAGCAGCTAAGTCTTGTGCATACATTTTATCACTCTCACTCACAGCACCTGTACTAAACCTCAGAAATTTGCATCCTGTATCACAAACTCAAAAAAGTTGTGGGACACTGTAAAGTCCATGGAAAATAAGAGCACCTCCTCCCAGCTGCCCACTGCACTGAGGCTAGGAAACACTGTCACCACCGATAAATCCACTATAATTGAGAATTTCAATAAGCATTTTTCTACAGCTGGCCATGCTTTCCACCTGGCTACCCCTACCCCGGTCTACAGCACTGCACTCCCCACAGCAACTCCCCCATTTCTCCTTCACCCAAATCCAGATAGCTGATGATCTTAAAGAACTGCAAAACCTGGACCCCTACAAATCAGCCGGGCTAGACAATCTGGACCCTCTCTTTTTAAAATTAACTGCCAAAATTGTTGCAACCCCAATTAATTGCCTGTTCAACCTCTCTTTCGTATCGTCTGAGATTCCCAAAGATTGGAAAGCTGCCACAGTCATCACCCTCTTCAAAGGGGGAGACACTCTAGACCCAAATTGCTACAGACCTATATCTATCCTACCCTGCCTTTCTAAGGTCTTCGAAAGCCAAGTCAACAAACAGATTACCAACCATTTCGAATCCCACTGTACCTTCTCCGCTATGCAATCTGGTTTCAGAGCTGGTCATGGGTGCACCTCAGCCACGCTCAAGTTCCTAAACGATATCATAACCGCCATCAATAAGAGACATTACTGTGTAGCCGTATTCATCGACCTGGCCAAGGCTTTCGACTCTGTCAATCACCACATTCTTATTGGCAGACTCAACAGCCTTGGTTTCTCAAATGATTGCCTATCCTGGTTCACCAACTACTTCTCTGATAGAGTTCAGTGTGTCAAATCGGAGGGCCTGTTGTCCGGACCTCTGGCAGTCTCTATGGGGGTGCCACAGGGTTAAATTCTTGGGCAGACTCTCTTCTCTGTATACATCACTGACGTCGCTCTCGCTGCTGGTGAGTCTCTGATCCACCTCTGCGCAGACGACACCATTCTGTATACTTCTGGCCCTTCTTTGGACACTGTGTTAACGAACCTCCAGATGAGCTTCAATGCCATACATCACTCCTTCCGTGGCCTCGAACTGCTCTAAAATTCAAGTAAAATGAAATGCATGCCCTTCAACCGATCACTGCCCGCCCGTCCAGCATCACTACTCTGAACGGTTCTGACTTGTGGACAACTACAAATACCTGGGTGTCTGGCTAGACTGTAAACCTGCCTTCCAGACTCACATTAAGAATCTCCAATCCAAAATGAAATCTAGAATCGGCGTCCTATTTCACAACAAAGCATCCTTCACTCATGCTGCCAAACATACCCTCGTAAAACTGACCATCCTACCGATCCTCGACTTTGGCACTATCATCCATAAAATAGTCTCCAACACTCTACTCAACAAATTGGATGCAGTCTAATCACAGTGCCATCCGTTTTGTCACTAAAGCCCCAAAGAGCAACCAACACTGCCACCCGGTACGCTCGCATTGGCTGGCCATCGCTTCATACTCATCGCCAAACCCACTGGCTCCAGGTCATCTACATGTCTCTGCTAAATAAAGCCCCGCCTCATCTCAGCTCACTGGTCACCATAGCAGCACCCACCTGTAGCACCCGCTCCAGCAGGTATAGCTCACTGGTCACCCCAAAAGCCAATTCCTCCTTTGGCTGCCTTTCCTTCCAGTTCTCTGCTGCCAATGACTGGAACAAACTGCAAAAATCACTGAAGCTGGAGACCCATATCTCCCTCACTAGCTTTAAGCACCAGCTGTCATAGCAGCTGACAGATCACTGCACCTGTACATAGCCCATCCAACGACCTCATCCCCATACTGTATTTATTTATCTTGCTCCTTTGCACCCCAGTATCTCTACTTGCACATCTACCATTCCAGTGTGTAATTGCTATATTGTAATTACTTCGCCACCATTGCCTTACCTCCCTTATCTTACCTCATTTGCACTCACTGTATATAGATTTCTTTTTTCCACTGTATTTGTTTATTCCATGTGTAACTCTGTTGTGTGTCAAACTGCTGTGCTTTATCTTGGCCAGGTCACAGTTGTAAATGAGAACTTGTTCTCAACTAGCCTACCTGGTTAAATAAAATAATAATAAACAAGGAATGTATGGTCAGTTATACACAGGGATTAACATTAAGGTGTGAAAGGCCAGGAGTATTTTATGATTGCCTGAAGATTATGGTGAGTTGAATAAGCTAAGGAGACCACTTGCAGAGAACTATCAGGACCTGTTGTAGTTGCCTCAATAAGTTTACATAGAAACCAGGCAGACACTGAGGCAGGATGTTAGTGATCGCTCTTTATTTGGACTAATACAATAAATACTGGGAACTAAAAAAAGGAGCACTGTCAATTCCCTCCTTTTTACTGCAGCCAATCACCATGCTAAAATTAAAGTCACCCGACTCTTCATAGACCTCAGTAGTCTCAGAGGTCAGTCTGTTGCATTCTGCGATTGGACCTCTCATCTTGAAGGACCTTCAGGGGTCAGCAAAGGTCATGGGAGTCAAAAACAGCGGAAGGTAGAAAGTTGCCTTGTAACCACAGATCTAGGATCAGATTATCCTGCCTACAGTCCAAACATGAGCCATTAGGCAGACAGTAAAATATATGTTCCTGGACCAGTGGTTCGAGGTAAATTATACCTAGTCCTCAACAACAAGGCCGTTCTTCAGGTCAATGATTCCACACCCAACGGCACTTGCATTCTGACATCACAAACAAAATGGAAGCTTGGACAAACTACTTTTTCAGCGAGACAGTGAATCGGATCGTATTCAGTGGGCACGAAATGGGAGAAAATGTTTCGGGAACAGGAAGGTACGAGCTGAATTTATCCAATAAAGAACCCTCATTTTAGTTTGCAAAGCCTTTTACTCCATTGTGCCCTCCTGAACACCATAGATTTCACATAACAGTATTTGGGTAGTGCCATACAAGTGATGTTTCATTGCTCGATTTCCTTTCAAACAAGTGCCAAAGCGTTTTGAAGCATTGCATGTGGACAGCAGTAATATTCAAAATATTTAAAACATTAGTCTTATGTAACATTGGAACATTTTGAAGGAACATTGAAGGAAATGAAAAACAAGGTTAATTGTATGATTAGCAATCCATTGTAGCCAGTTACATAGAACAGCATACATTTAAAACAGCAGCAATTTAAATTACTTTGTCAAAGAAGCCAAGATCATAGAAATGTGACCTGTAGATATCCAATCTCTCCTCTTAAAAAAGGTGTACTCAAACAAGAAAGGCAACACACCCAGATCTAAACCCAGAAGAATACTGTTGTTTTCAAAAAGTATTTCAGTTGTTAAATGGAAAGACAGATACAGGGAGTCTTATTTCCAGTAAACAGCTGAATAGTTAAAAAGTTAACTTAATCAAATATGGTGTCAGTCAGATACTTTCAGCCATTTTCCTGCGTGTTGCTACAGTAACCCCTTTAGTTCTCATGTTGGGAAGTGAATGCATTTCTCTGTGTGAACCTACCTTAAGATCAGTGTAACACTACAACAGTCAATGCAAACAACTTTGAAATCAACAAAAATAGGGATGAGAACTTATGACCAATGCTGGTAAACAAACCCTTTTATACAAAACAACCCCAAACAAAGACAACCATGTAACAATGGTTTCCTCCTAAGCCAATGTCACTTGGTAACAGGTACAGAGCTTGAACAGGTGTTAGACAGGAGGCTATGTACACGTGGAATAGGGGTCCAAGTCCACACACCTTCATTACCAAGTTCACGAAACACCCTTTAGCAGACTGGTGGGTTGAGCAGTATCATAACAACAGCTAGGTAGGTTATCTAGGGCTAGGCTACAATCAGTTGGTAACACAGCCAGGCTCACATGCTAGGCTAGCTATAGGGTTGAGCCAGCGCATTTCCAGTTGTAGCAGGATTGATTACCAGTACAGAGTTGTGCATCTAACTTTATTCTAACACTCCAAACATGATAAAGAGACAAGATTTTAAAAAAAAAGACAAATAAAAGAGAGGACCTTATTGGTAGAGCACAAACATACAGCACGTTGTTTGTTCCCATGGGAACATACCCTGTGGCAGCGAGCTACGAGCTTTGATAGGTTGGGGGTTGCGTCCATTATATGTATTGCCCAATGGGGTTTAGGTTTGGGGATAGGAGAACTTGGTGCTATTGGGGGAGAGGGCTGGGAGGGGCGGGACTGGTCTAACCCTCCCGGGCACTGACGCGTGGCTCGGCCAATGAGCTATGGATGATGCTACTAATTGACTCCACCCCCTCGCCTTCTAGGAAGCTGCGGTGGTCTCCCTCGATGACGTGGACCGACACCTTACCATCACACACCTGAAGAGGAACAAAGCCTGTTATTATAGCAGTGTGTGCGTGTTCCTGTTCATGCGTGTTAGTGTATACCCACCTCGCTCAGTTTGTAGTCAGCCCCCAGGTTGTCTCCGTAGTCACTGCTGGCCTTGGCGCGGAGTAGGGTGACGTTGCCGTGGTATTTGGTTGCCGGGACGTAACCGTCGGCAGCCTTGAGTTTGTAGTAGAAGGTGGCGGCAGCGAATCGCAGGGACTCTTTGCTGACGTTCTTATGGCTGGAGGTGATGAGGTCCACCGCCATGTTGACACGGGCCTTCAGATCAGACAGAGGGAGGAGGGTCTCCAACAACTAGACAGAGAGAGCGAGGAGAGGTAAAAGAGGCAGAACAAGACATGTGAGAATTATACATTGAACCAGACTCAAGTATAATGTTAGTTCAATATTATGCCATAGCCAGTGAGTACAGTATGAGTAGAGGCCATTATCTGCGGTTGTAAAGTGTTGTACCTTGTTGTACTCGATGCCAGTGAACTGCTGGATGAAAGCACACAGCGCTTCAGTCTCTGCCTCAGACTCTTTACCAGGGGTCAGCTTGGATTTGTAGCTCTGAAAGGCAAATAGAATACAAACATCAGGTTAACGCTACACATGACCCTATGGTTAGTTCTGAGTTTATAAGTTGACAGACTCTTTTCAAGTAGAGTTCACTGTGAAGGAACTGAGTATGAGGATGTGTCAGAGTACCCAGCGTTACCTCTCACCTGTGTGTGTGTGTGTCAGTATGGTGTGTGTGTGAGTATCAATACGCTTAAGGTCTGACCTGTGTGTGTGTGTGTGTGTGAGAGTATCAATACGCATAAGGTCTCACCTGTGTGTGTGTCAGTATGTAGACAATGCGTATCACCGGTGTGTGTGTGTGTGAGTATCAATACGCATAAGGTCTCACCTGTATGTCTGTGTGTGTGAGAGAGAGAGAGTGAGTATCAATACACATAAGGTCTCACCTGTGGGTGTGTGTGTGTGTATCAATATGCTTAAGGTTTCACCTGTGTGTGTGTGTATCAATACGCTTAAGGTCTCACCTGTGTGTGTGTGTGTGTGTGTGTGTGTGTGTATCAATACGCTTAAGGTCTCACCTGTGTGTGTGTGTGTGTATGTACAGACAATGCGTATCACCGGTGTGTGTGTGCGAGTATCAATACGCATAAGGTCTCACCTGTGTGTGTGTGTGTGTATGTACAGACAATGTGTATCACCGGTGTGTGTGAGTATCAATACGCATAAGGTCTCACCTGTGGGTGTGTGTGTGTGTATCAATATGCTTAAGGTTTCACCTGTGTGTGTGTGTATCAATATGCTTAAGGTCTCACCTGTGTGTGTGTGTGTGTGTGTGTGTGTGTGTATCAATACGCTTAAGGTCTCACCTGTGTGTGTGTGTGTGTGTGTGTGTGTATG
The DNA here is from genome assembly GCF_023373465.1 of Oncorhynchus keta. Lineage (NCBI taxonomy): Eukaryota > Metazoa > Chordata > Actinopteri > Salmoniformes > Salmonidae > Oncorhynchus > Oncorhynchus keta. The sequence continues at coordinate 27,889,817 of NC_068444.1, read as the reverse complement.
TACAGACAATGGTTTCACCTGTGTGTGTGTGTGTGTGTGTGTGTGTGTATCAATACGCATAAGGTTTCACCTGTGTGTGTGTGTGTGTGTGTATCAATGTGTGTGTGTGTGTGTGTGTACGCATGTGTATCAGGTCTCACCTGTGTGTGTGTGTGTGTATCAATATGCTTAAGGTTTCACCTGTGTGTGTGTGTGTATCAATATGCTTAAGGTCTCACCTGTGTGTGTGTGTGTGTGTGTGTGTGTGTGTGTGTGTGTGTATCAATACGCTTAAGGTCTCACCTGTGTGTGTGTGTGTGTGTCAATACGCTTAAGGTCTCACCTGTGTGTGTGTGTGTGTGTGTGTGTATCAATACGCTTAAGGTTTCACCTGTGTGTGTGTGTGTGTGTATCAATACGCTTAAGGTTTCACCTGTGTGTGTGTGTGTGTGTGTATCAATACGCTTAAGGTTTCACCTGTGTGTGTGTGTGTGTGTGTATCAATGTTAAGGTTTCACCTGTGTGTGTGTGTGTGTGTGTGTGTGTGTATCAATACGCTTAAGGTCTCACCTGTGTGTGTGTGTGTGTGTATCAATACGCTTAGGTTTCACCTGTGTGTGTGTGTGTGTGTGTGTGTATCAATACGCTTAAGGTTTCACCTGTGTGTGTGTGTGTGTGTGTATCAATACGCTTAAGGTTTCACCTGTGTGTGTATCAATACGCTTAAGGTTTCACCTGTGTGTGTGTGTGTATCAATACGCTTAAGGTTTCACCTGTGTGTGTGTGTGTATCAATACGCTTAAGGTTTCACCTGTGTGTGTGTGTGTGTGTGTGTATCAATACGCTTAAGGTTTCACCTGTGTGTGTGTGTGTGTGTGTATCAATACGCTTAAGGTTTCACCTGTGTGTGTGTGTGTGTATCAATACGCTTAAGGTTTCACCTGTGTGTGTGTGTGTGTGTATCAATACGCTTTCACCTGTGGTTTCACCTGTGTGTGTGTGTGTGTGTGTGTGGTGTCACCTGTGTGTGTGTGTGTGTGTATATCAATACGCTTAAGGTTTCACCTGTGTGTGTGTGTGTGTGTGTGTATCAATACGCTTAAGGTTTCACCTGTGTGTGTGTGTGTATCAATACGCTTAAGGTTTCACCTGTGTGTGTGTGTGTATCAATACGCTTAAGGTTTCACCTGTGTGTGTGTGTGTGTATCAATACGCTTAAGGTTTCACCTGTGTGTGTGTGTGTGTGTGTGTGTATCAATACGCTTAAGGTTTCACCTGTGTGTGTGTGTGTGTGTGTGTGTGTGTGTGTATCAATACGCTTAAGGTTTCACCTGTGTGTGTGTGTGTGTGTGTGTGTGTGTGTGTGTGTGTATCAATACGCTTAAGGTTTCACCTGTGTGTGTGTGTGTGTGTGTGTCAATACGCTTAAGGTTTCACCTGTGTGTGTGTGTGTGTGTATCAATACGCTTAAGGTTTCACCTGTGTGTGTGTGTGTGTGTGTATCAATACGCTTATGGTTTCACCTGTGTGTGTGTGTGTGTGTGTGTGTGTGTGTGTGTATCAATACGCTTAAGGTTTCACCTGTGTGTGTGTGTGTGTGTGTGTATCAATACGCTTAAGGTTTCACCTGTGTGTGTGTGTGTGTGTGTGTGTGTGTGTATCAATACGCTTAAGGTTTCACCTGTGTGTGTGTGTGTCAATACGCTGTGTTTCACCTGTGTGTGTGTGTGTGTGTGTGTGTGTGTGTATCAATACGCTTAAGGTTTCACCTGTGTGTGTGTGTGTGTGTGTGTGTGTGTGTGTGTGTGTATCAATACGCTTAAGGTTTCACCTGTGTGTGTGTGTGTGTGTGTGTGTGTGTGTGTGTATCAATACGCTTAAGGTTTCACCTGTGTGTGTGTGTGTGTGTGTGTGTGTGTGTATCAATACGCTTAAGGTTTCACCTGTGTGTGTGTGTGTGTGTGTGTATCAATACGCTTAAGGTCTCACCTGTGTGTGTGTGTGTGTATCAATACGCTTAAGGTTTCACCTGTGTGTGTGTGTGTGTGTGTGTGTATCAATACGCTTAAGGTTTCACCTGTGTGTGTGTGTGTGTGTGTGTGTGTGTATCAATACGCTTACCTGGTTTCACCTGTGTGTGTGTGTGTGTGTGTGTGTATCAATACGCTTAAGGTTTCACCTGTGTGTGTGTGTGTGTGTGTGTATCAATACGCTTAAGGTTTCACCTGTGTGTGTGTGTGTGTGTGTCAATGTGGTCTCACCTGTGTGTGTGTGTGTGTGTATCAATACGCTTAAGGTCTCACCTGTGTGTGTGTGTGTGTGTGTGTGTGTATCAATACGCTTAAGGTCTCACCTGTGTGTGTGTGTGTGTGTGTGCTTAAGGTCTCACCTGTGTGTGTGTGTGTGTGTGTATCAATACGCTTAAGGTCTCACCTGTGTGTGTGTGTGTGTGTGTGTGTATCAATACGCTTAAGGTCTCACCTGTGTGTGTGTGTGTGTGTGTGTGTGTATCAATACGCTTAAGGTCTCACCTGTGTGTGTGTGTGTGTGTGTGTATTAATACGCTTAAGGTCTCACCTGTGTGTGTGTGTGTGTGTGTGTGTATCAATACGCTTAAGGTCTCACCTGTGTGTGTGTGTGTGTGTGTGTATCAATACGCTTAAGGTCTCACCTGTGTGTGTGTGTGTGTGTGTGTGTCAATACGCTTAAGGTCTCACCTGTGTGTGTGTGTGTGTGTGTGTATCAATACGCTTAAGGTCTCACCTGTGTGTGTGTGTGTGTGTGTGTCAATACGCTTAAGGTCTCACCTGTGTGTGTGTGTGTGTGTGTATATCAATACGCTTTAGGTCTCACCTGTGTGTGTATCAATACGCTTAAGGTCTCACCTGTGTGTGTGTGTGTGTGTGTGTGTGTGTGTGTGTGTGTGTGTGTCAATGCTTAACGTCTCACCTGTGTGTGTGTGTGTGTATCAATACGCTTAACGTCTCACCTGTGTGTGTGTGTGTGTGTGTATCAATACGCTTAACGTCTCACCTGTGTGTGTGTGTGTGTGTGTATCAATACGCTTAACGTCTCACCTGTGTGTGTGTGTGTGTGTATCAATGTGCTTGTATCAATGCGCTTAAGGTCTCACCTGTGTGTGTGTGTGTGTGTGTATCAATACGCTTAAGGTCTCACCTGTGTGTGTGTGTGTGTGTGTGTGTGTGTATCAATACGCTTAAGGTCTCACCTGTGTGTGTGTGTGTGTGTGTATCAATATGCTTAAGGTCTCACCTGTGTGTGTGTGTGTGTGTGTGTATCAATACGCTTAAGGTCTCACCTGTGTGTGTGTGTGTGTGTGTGTGTGTGTGTATCAATACGCTTAAGGTCTCACCTGTGTGTGTGTGTGTGTGTATCAATACGCTTAAGGTCTCACCTGTGTGTGTGTGTGTGTGTATCAATACGCTTAAGGTCTCACCTGTGTGTGTGTGTGTGTGTGTGTGTGTGTGTGTATCAATACGCTTAAGGTCTCACCTGTGTGTGTGTGTGTGTGTGTATCAATACGCTTAACGTCTCACCTGTGTGTGTGTGTGTATCAATACGCTTAAGGTCTCACCTGTGTGTGTGTGTGTATCAATACGCTTAAGGTCTCACCTGTGTGTGTGTGTGTATCAATACGCTTAAGGTCTCACCTGTGTGTGTGTGTGTGTGTGTGTGTGTGTGTGTGTGTGTGTGTGTGTGTCAATACGCTTAAGGTCTCACCTGTGTGTGTGTGTGTGTGTGTGTATCAATACGCTTAAGGTCTCACCTGTGTGTGTGTGTGTGTGTATCAATACGCCTAAGGTCTCACCTGTGTGTGTGTGTGTGTGTGCATCAATACGCCTAAGGTCTCACCTGTGTGTGTGTGTGTGTGTGTGTGTATCAATACGCCTAAGGTCTCACCTGTGTGTGTGTGTGTGTGTGTGTATCAATACGCCTAAGGTCTCACCTGTGTGTGTGTGTGTGTGTGTATCAATACGCTTAAGGCTTAAGGTCTCACCTGTGTGTGTGTGTGTGTGTGTGTGTGTGTGTATCAATACGCTTAAGGTCTCACCTGTGTGTGTGTGTGTGTGTGTGTATCAATACGCTTAAGGTCTCACCTGTGTGTGTGTGTGTGTGTGTGTGTGTGTATCAATACGCTTAAGGTCTCACCTGTGTGTGTGTGTGTGTGTGTGTATCAATACGCTTAAGGTCTCACCTGTGTGTGTGTGTGTGTGTATCAATACGCTTAAGGTCTCACCTGTGTGTGTGTGTGTGTGTGTGTGTGTGTGTGTATCACGCTTAAGGTCTCACCTGTGTGTGTGTGTGTATATCAATACGCTTAAGGTCTCACCTGTGTGTGTGTGTGTGTGTGTATCAATACGCTTAAGGTCTCACCTGTGTGTGTGTGTGTGTGTGTGTGTGTGTATCAATACGCTTAAGGTCTCACCTGTGTGTAAGCGGCGACGTAGGAGTGTGATCCGTCGAAGAGGAAGAGGTAGTCTACGGTTCTACCCTGGGCCTGTAGCTGAGAACACATCTCAAACGCCACGCAGGCCCCAAAGGAGTAGCCGGCAATCCGGTACGGACCCTCCGATTGCACCTACACAAATAAAACATAAGCACAGACCGTTATTTATAAAATCACTGTAATTATCTATCATGTGTGTAAATATAAAAATACTAATTAAGTTGTTAGTATCTTTTTTACCTGACGTATACACTCCACATAGTATGTAGCCAGAGACTGTATACTGTCCAAAGGAGCAGCTAGAGAGAGGGGGGCGATAGTTTGTCATTAAGATCAAGTTTACAACTTTAGAGAGAGAATCAGTGTGATTGCGAGTGTGTGTGTGTGATTGCGAGTGTGTGTGTGTGATTGCGAGTGTGTGTGTGTGATTGCGAGTGTGTGTGTGTGTGATTGCGAGTGTGTGTGTGTGTGATTGCGAGTGTGTGTGTGTGTGATTGCGAGTGTGTGTGTGTGTGATTGCGAGTGTGTGTGTGTGTGTGTGATTGCGAGTGTGTGTGTGTGATTGTGATTGAGAGAGAGAGAGAGAGAGAAAGAATCAGTGTGATTGCGAGAGAGAGAGAGAAAATCAGTGTGATAGAGAGAGAGAGAAAATCAGTGTGATAGAGAGAGAGAGAAAATCAGTGTGATAGAGAGAGAGAAAATCAGTGTGAGAGAGAGAAAATCAGTGTGAGAGAGAGAGAAAATCAGTGTGAGAGAGAGAGAGAAAAATCAGTGTGAGAGAGAGAGAGAGAGAGAGAAAAATCAGTGTGATAGAGAGAGAGAGAGAGAGAGAAGAAAATCAGTGTGATAGAGAGAGAGAGAGAGAGAAGAAAATCAGTGTGATAGAGAGAGAGAGAGAGAGAAAAAATCAGTGTGATAGAGAGAGAAAATCAGTGTGAT